>NC_057807.1:543765757-544065757 GCF_018294505.1 Triticum aestivum
GTTGATTTTCTCAGCTGAGGTGTAGCATAAGACAAGATAATTCTCATTTTTGTAGCTAGGGATCTACGCCGCAAGTCGCATATGATATTGCGTTAGTATAAAGGATGAATATAATCGAATTTATGCGTTATAATTCCTTATTATTACGAGACCTGCGTACAATAAATTAAGAACACCGTGCGTGTGTGCGTGCGTCTTTGCATGCATGTGCACGAGGATAATATCTCAGGCGGAGACGTACGTACGTGCTGCATGTATGCAGCCTAGCTCGACCGTACCGTTGAACTCCTTCCTGATAAATTCAGGTGGGCAGTTTCTTCCCGACGTAGACCGTTAAAAAACAAAAACCCTCCTCCTGCTCCGGCTCCAGGTCGCCAGGCTGGGGTATCTAGCTGCCCCTGATGGACGATGCCGAATGAAGGAGATCGACGGTGCATGGCCAAAGGCGTAGGCCCCGAGCGTGGAGCAGATTGAAGAACGGGCCAACAGCTTGCGCAATGGGCCATCTGTTATTTTGGAGTAAAGTCCGTTTTAAACCTGGATTTCATACGTTCAGTCGGAATCAAACCTTAACCTTTTAATCCCTGAAATTGATACCTTGTACTCACGGATCCCGATCAATCCAAACCCTGGATTCGCTTAGATCAGGGATTGAGACGTTAGGGTTCAATTCCGACCAGCTGTACGAAATCAAGGTTTAAAATAGACCTTGCTCGTTATTTTTGGCCAACTGCAGAGACAAGGAGTCCCCCCCCCCCCCCCCCCCCCGGAAAATGCTACACCTACCTGTTACGTGTGGCCTAGAAACATTTTACGGTAAATCTTCCAACTGATTCTCTCCACCCTAAAATTTCACCGGGTTGGCACATTTGAATCCAATCATGTGCACCTCACCCTGTAACCCCTCACCCGTGATCACCCGTACGTGTAAGCCCCGTACATGTAAAGAATTATGGATGGAATGTTGACCTAGTTATGTACGCCGACCCCCCTAAAAAAGAGAGTTATGTACATCGATGAACTGAACTGACGACATACGTACGTGTGACCAAGTCCAAGTACCCACGCACGTCGCACCCGCGTGCTTGCATGTGTAGACAGTAGGCTGCTTCACCTCTGTATTGATTTGTTAAGTATTCCACAATCTATTAATTTGAATGGTGAGGATGATGCTTTAATTTGGAAATTAGAATCTAATGGTAAATATTCTGTTAGATCTATGTATGCTATGATTAATTTTATGGGCATTAGCCCAGTGCATATCCCTGATATTTGGAAAATTCATGTCCCTCCCAACATTCATATATTCTTATGGCTGCTAGCTCATAATAAATTGTTGGTTAGAGGGAATCTCATCAAGAGGCAACATTTAAATGACCTCACTTGCTTGTTTTGCTGTGAATATGAAACAACTAATCACTTGTTCGTTGAATGTGATGTTGCTATGGAGATTTGGAGAGCTATTCATTCCATCTCTGGGTGTATTCCCCTACCCACTTTTGATAATGTGGCATGTATGTGGGGGAAGAATAAAACTTTGCAAGCTAAGAACCTGGTTGTGTCAGCTACTCTCTAGCTATCTGGAGATGTAGAAATAATATGTTTTTTAATAACACAACCTGGACGGGTGTGCAGGTGATTCTGAAGAGGATAGCAGGTTTCAGCAATCTCTGGAAGATCATATGCAAAGGAAGTGCAAGAGAGCACGTGGAGAGGATCATTGTAGCTACCTGGGAGGCTGCAAGAAGACCACCTCTGCTCCTAGCTACCTGGGAGGCTGCAAGAAGACCACCTCTGCTCCTCTGGCCGGAGCCAGGATGAGGAAATAGGAACTTTGGCTAACATATCCCTTGAAGAAGATGGGAGGATGGATGGGAGTGGACAAGACGGTGATCATAGATGGGTGATACTCCCGTTACCTTCCTTTGGCGGTGTTGTGCCGGTAGTTTCCTACAAGGCCATACATGGGGGGGGGGGGGGGGGGGGGGGGGGATGTGTCAATCCCCTCCTGCGGGTTGTAATAAGGATGTACTCGTTGGTTTCGTTTTCTGATGGAAATGGAACCGGGGCTGAAGCCCTTTTAAAAAAAAATAACACTATTATATAGCATGCTTACATGGTAATCTTGCCTATGTAAAGAAGAGAGTCATGGGGGAACTCTCATGCAATCGCCTGCCCCTACACGTGATCCTACAAAAATACAAAAATAATACTAATTGGAAAGTCAACCTTACTACATAGATGATTATAAATGATAGTTATAAATGATATGACAACATTATGCAGTTGACTGTACTATTAGCAATGCTCTAAGTGAGCTATTAAGCTAGGAACTCTATTTAGGGCTAGTAAGCCACTAATAGCTAGCACGAACACGCACCGTAGGATACTTGGAATTCCTTCATTACCAAGTGTGCAAACACACACATCTAAAACGCTAGCATGTGTAAGCTCCACCAAAACGTACGCACCGGGGTGTACAAGCATAAAGATGGATTAGCTAGCTAGCTAGCTAGTAGTATACCTGAGCGAGGCGCGAGGTCTGGATGTCATGTCGACCAGCGCGCGGGTACTTAAGGGGCCAAGCTACATCGATGGCGACGGCCGATCGACACCCGTCAGCTTCACCAAAGTCCAACTGCGTGCGCGCTTGTTACTCCTAGATGGAGACGTTTAAATTATCATTGCCGTGTTCTTCGTTCTTGTAACCTTCTCTGCCATGGTCGGCTGCACGTACCTGTCCAGTTCCAGAGACAGAGACGTTCGATATTTGCTGACAAAAGGTAGCTCGTCACATGGTGCTTAGTGTGCGCCGTAGCATAGTTCCTCTCCTCTCTTACGTACGTAGGTGCGCATATGCCCCCTCCACGCGCGTGGTTTACTTCGTCATCGAGCAAATCGGACGGTCAGACGCGCCGGCGCCGATTCAGTAATTACTTTTTTCTAAAGGAGGAATACCTCCGGCCTCTGCATCAGTTGATGCATGCAGCCATATTATTAGACGTCGCAAGAGAGTCTTAACATCCAAGGAAGCTTAAAGTGGGTGCAACCGCTGGGAGACGGTAGCATGGGCTATCTTCAGCCGATTTGGATGGCGAGTTAATAATATGCTAGGTGTGTAGGCATCGTAGCCTGTTTTCTATCGCCGGATGTGGCGCTTTATTGTCAATTGTGGCACTTTACATATTTATTTTCTCTTTTATTGCTTGGATCATAGGCCCCCTGTAGTCAGCATGAGTGAGTAATGACCACATACGGATTCAGACTTTTTTTTTAAAGGAGCATTGCCTCGGCCTCTGCATACATACGGATCCAGGCTATAGCTCTGTAGATAACCTGCAATAAATTGGTGAATGTTGTACCATTAAAAATCATATCATTTCTAGTGTTCCATATAGCCCACAATAAAGCACATATCCCTATTCGAATATGTTTCAAACGCGGGGGGGGGGGGGGGGGGACATGCCCTTTTTGCATGCAGATGAGAGTATAGATCATTTGTTTTTGAAATGTACCATGGCTAAAATGATGTGGAATATTACATAGTTTGCTTATGACTTCAAGCAAGTGACGGACAATTTACATGATCTGTTTGGGGACTCGCTGAAACAATTTAATAAAGATGAAAAATCTCTTGTGGCTGTGGGGATTGCAGCTGTTTTCTGGACTATTTGGAAACTTAGAAACAGGGTGATTTTTGATTAAAAATAGGGTTTCTGATCCCTGTATACCAGTGAATCTAATGATTAAAATGCTTCATGATTGGCTCATTTTGCAGATAATGTTAACTTGTGATGTATGTATGTACTTGTTCTGTACCTGTAATCCTTGTATTTTGGATCTGAGCCACGCCCGGGCCTTTGTGCCACTTCTATCGGGCTTGTAGTTAGGCTCCCGTGTATATCTTGTACTGGTGTGGGTGGAATCAATACAGAGAGCATTTCATCCTTCTGCTTGGTATCAGACTCCAGGCAACCCCATGGCCGAGAACTCCTCCTCCTCCACCTCCCCGGCCACCAGCTCCGCTACCTCGCCGGGCGCACTTTCCCCCTCGGCCACCAGCGGCGGCACCACCGCCGCCCTAAGCACCTCGTCCCCCTTCGTCTTCGGGGCGGCCTCTTCCTCCAACAGCGGCTCTTCTACATCCACTGGTACCCAGTTTGCCCCTCTTTTCTCTTCCCCGATGCCGCCGCTCTCCTTCAACACCACGCCCTCTACCCACCCCATCTTCCACGACAGCATTCAGAATCACATCAAATTTCTTCTCAACCCCGATGACCACAATTATCACAAATGGAAGTCTTTCTTTCTCCTCGTCCTCGTCCGCTATGGCGTCACCCAGTTCATCGAGCACCCACTTCCTCCCAATGCCACTGCTCTCCACCGCGAGATCGATGCCCACCTTGTGCTCTGGATCTACTCCACTCTCGCCGACACCCTCGTCGACCACCTCGTCGGGGCCACCACCACCTTCGATCTCTGGCATCGCATCAGAGACTACTTCCTGGCGAATCGTGCAGCTCGCTACATGGCGCTGAATCGGCAATACCGCAACCTCAAACAAGGCGACCTCTCCGTTGCCGAATATGCACGCCGCATGAAGCTTCTCACCGCCGGTTTGGCTGACATCGACCACGCCATCACCGAGGTGGATCTTACCACCCAGTTCCTTCACGGCATCGACAAGCGCCTCGACACCATTCACGTTGTCCTGGGCGACACCGTCCCTCTGCCACCGTTCGAGACGGTCTTCTCATGCTTGAAGCTTGCCGAGGAAAACCTCGCCCAGCGCGTGGCTGACGAACCCGTCCCCATCCTCGCTGTCTCTGGGCACGGCGGCCCCTCCGGCACCGCCTCCACCCCTGGCGCCTCCTCCAGCACTCACCAGGGCGACCGCGGCGATCGCACCTCCGATCGCGGCAACGGCTTCCTGCAGGGCCGCGGATCTGGCAACCGCCAGGACGGTCACCGCGGTGACCGCGGCAGCCGCGGGCGTGATCGTGGTCGTGGGCGTGGCCGCGGCGATCAGGGCGGCCGCGGCGCCGCTCCTCCCATGTCGTACAACCCGTACATGGGCTTCTTCGCCCCCTACGGCATGGCCCTGCCCAACCCGCGGCCCGGTTGGGTCCCTTCGAACGCTGCCGGCGTGCTCGGTCCTCGGCCTGGCTCCCACGGGCAGGCCTATCAGATGCAGTTCTCTGGCTACCCCGCGCCTCCCCAGCAGCAGCCGTCGTGGGACCACCTCGCCATGCCCCAAGCCGCCTACAGTGCCTCTGGCTTCCCCAACAACAGCGCCGCTCCCTCCGAGTGGTACCTCGACAGCGGCGCCACCTCCCATGTCACTACTAGGGAAAACCTTATACACAGAACTTTAGCAGTAGCGTGGGTCAAAAAAGCACGCTGGTGCTAATTAGGAGTAGCGCGCCTGAGGAAACCGCGCTGCAGATAAAGATCTAGCAGTAGCGCGTCTGGATGTAAACACGTTACTACTAAAATTCCCACGGCTTAGCCGATAGGCTACACATAGTAGTAGCGATCTATGACGAACCGCGCTACCGCTACTTTATTTGTAGCAGCGCATTTTAATATAAACTCGCTACTGCTAAAGGTTATAAAATTAAATGGAAAGAAAATGGAAAGGTAATTGAAAATGAAAGAAATAGAATAAGGTGAAAGGAAAAAAATAAAATGTGAAAAAAACTAAATGAAAAAGGAGAAAAAGAGAAAGGAGTAGCAGTAGCGTGTATCACAGAACGTGCTATAGCTAAGATAGCAGCAGCGCTTTTCCTGGAACGCGTTACTGCTACTTCTGACTTAACCACGGGGTTCGTCCTTCCCCACGTGGCCACTTCCCCCAAATCCAACTCTCTCCACTCTCGCCGCCGCCGTCGCCCGTCGGCCGCCGCGCGCTCTCCGCACCCTCTACGCCGCCCCGACCCCAGATTCAACGCCGCCCCCGCCCCGACTTCAACGCCGCCCCGACCCCGACCTCGACGCCGGCCGCCATCCGCCGCGCGCCCGAGCCCCGACCCCGACCTCGACGCCGCCCTGCCCCTCCCTCGTCGCAGGCACCCGAGGTGAGCACGCCCGCTCCTCCCTCTCCCCTACCTCTGCCTAGGGTTTTGTTTATATTTTAGTTGCATCAAATTAGTTAGGGTTCATGTAAGAATGGAAACAAATCGGATGCGGATGCGGCTCAAATGAGTTAGGGTTCATGTAAGTGTGAAAATAAACGAATCAAATTTCTAAGATGGATCATAAAACGAGTAAAATTTGACCACTTATTTCACTTTATAGTTGGATAATTGAAATATCCGCTACCACTTTCCACCGCTATAGGTTCATCAAATTAGATGGTAATTAGGGCAGTAGTTCCTAGGTACTAATTAGTTAGTAAGAACTAGGTACTAATTAGGTACTAGAATATTTTTATTTATAGTAAGTTTGTTTTTAGTAAGAACTAGTTGAATTAATAGAACTAGTTAATAAGAACTTGTTTCTATTTTTTAGTTAAAGCAATTTTTCCCGCCTCGACGTGGACGATGCCTATCCCGCATCCTCGTCGTTGAGTCGGCGGAGGACGACACCTGCTTGACCAGATCGGCCATGTCCGAGACTGGGCTCCGCCGGGGTGGTACTGGGAGGCGCTACCTACCGGGGGGCGCAGGTTGGTGAGGAGCCAGCCTGTCGTTGACCCGAACCTTCTTTGGTGGCGGTCGCGTGGGCCAGTGATGATCTAGAGGCTCGAGGACTCCGCGGAGGTGGTGCGTCACCGTGTCAGTGAGGAGGACGCGCACGTCCGTTGCAACTTGTTTGCGTTGGAGCACAGGTCGTTCTCCAATACCTGGCATGTTCTCCGGGGATCTCACTGGAGCTATGATCCCGTGATGGTTCCTTCTCTGTGGGTGTCCACCGCCCGCGCCGATACCCGTCGTGTGCTAGAGTTTTAGTTGTATTAGTGATGTTATATGTATGACACTATTCGTGATCTATTAGTGATAATATTCGACGATGTACGGATGCATGAGATGATTTACTTTTGCTTATTGAATGCATGCTAATTTGAGTCCTATAAGATATTTTGAAATGTATATCTTGTGTTGCTCAATATCCAAGTGGCCGGTCATGTTTGCAGGTTACACCTCCGAGTGGCCTATGTTTTGCCGGAGTGTTGATTCCTTTCCGTTCCGGCAAATTTCAGGCGCTCGATATGTCCTATTTAAGCAAAGTTCATGCCGGATTTTTCCGTGAATTTTGGCATGACTTGTGCGAGAATATGTAGGAAATATTGAGTGCCCCGGATTTGTGTGTTGAGTATCTTGGTACTTGTCTTCGATCGATTTTCAATTAATGTTTTAACTATGAACATAGGAAATGTCTGACGACGAAAAGGATTTCGGTATTTGCAAATACTGCAAAGACGAGCGCGGCCTGTGCGACGGAATCTTCCTAGATGATGATAGGCGCTTCAGCATCAAGCTGGACGAGAACTTCGAAGTGGATACAGTAAGTCACAACGACAAGTCTTTTTGTAATTAAGCATGACATCTGCTTCATTTGCTTCAACTTATATTTTTTTTACTATTCTACTAGCATATCCCCTGCCATGCAAGAGTTTTTGTATTGGATAAGATAGGTTTCAATCATAGTACGTAGGAAAAGAAAGTTTACTTGAAGATCGAGCATGGTTATATTTTCCATGCAAAATTATACAATTTAGACGACTACACATATTTTGGATGCAAAACATGGCGAGCACTATGCAAGACTTATGCATTTGAGCCTGATATGGTTATCACCTTTGATATTCGTCCGGAAGATGATATTGAAGGTAATACCGACATCTGGGTCGATGTGCAGACGCCTCCAGTTATACCATTATGTAAGTTTCTCAACCATATTTATGTCTTTGATATTGTTTATTCAAAAATAGTTGACAACTAATTTGTATTATCAGCTTATTTTGGTGCAAACAAACATGTCCAGCGCTTGGTAGACAGGACCGTATACTAACCTGGGGCTGAACTCAACTGCCAGGAGCTCAGTCATTATGTTTCATGGCTTGAGGATCTTGATACTGTCAAGACAAATTTTCTTCCTGTATTTAGAAATGTTAGTACTCAAAATATGCGACCAATAGTGTTCGTAATAAACTAAGGTCACATCAATTTAGGAAGGATGGTAAGATTTTTTCTATTTGTCATCAGTGCATCTTTTCCATACATTATTTTTTAAGCTAAACTTCATTGCTAAGTATGTTACCATACAATGTTCTTCAACAGGGACTCCCGATGAATGTTGTGCCTTATGGGATCGAGACTAAAGGTACCATGAGTATTATCAGCTTACGGCCAAGATATCCTACAGATTACTTCAGTGCATTCAAGATTAGCGACAGATGCTTAATAGTGCAAGACTGGACGAAATATGTGATGGGGGAGCGCAGAGAAGTACTAGGGGGCAGCAAACAGATGCGCTACCCACGATTAGGAGAC
This sequence comes from Triticum aestivum, assembly GCF_018294505.1. Lineage (NCBI taxonomy): Eukaryota > Viridiplantae > Streptophyta > Magnoliopsida > Poales > Poaceae > Triticum > Triticum aestivum. The sequence goes on from NC_057807.1 coordinate 543,774,253, forward strand.
AGGTTCATTTGCATGCTCCAGCTTGATCAAGGAGGAGAGCTATACATGTTTTATGTTATTTTACCTAATAGAGAGCAGCAGGAGTGATTAGCTAGCTAGAAATGAGTTTGAGGATGATGATGTGCTACACTATTACTATGATGATAAAATAGCTAGTGTTGGTGGTAATGACTATGATGATTATTATTAGCTAGTGTTAGTGATGATTAAATAAATACTGTTGTTGGTAGTGACTATGATGATGATTAAATAGCTTGTGTTGGCGGATTAGATTCAAGTGGAGGCAACATGTGGTGCACATCGAAAGTACTACTAGTCCAAACTAGATCAAGTTTGGATTAGTAGTATACTTTTGACATGCACCACATATTGCCTCCACTTGAACCTAATCCACCTTCATTTGACACACTGTTATGGACATAATGATGTAAACCTCATAACTGGTATTGTACCAATATTTGTACGATGGCGCATAAATACACTAAAAATAAAAAATAAAAAAAATACTAGTAGCGATGGACAGAAAACACACTTCAAGTAGTTACCTTAGCAGTAGCGTGGTACTGAACAAACGCTGCAGCTATTTGTCCTAGCAGTAGCGTTACTGCTAAGCAATAGTTGTAGCGCCTTATTAGTAGCGCGCCTACCCGCGCTACTAGTGAGCACAAAACCAGCGCTACTTCTAGGGTTTTCCCTAGTAGTGCGTCACCGGCAACTCTGGTAACCTCACCTTCTCGAATTCTTCTTTAAAGCATCCTTTCTCTAGCATTGTTATTGGCAATGCTACACATCTTCCCATCCATGCCACCGGTTCCACCACCCTTCACCCCCACAACTTTCATCTTCGCGACGTGTTATTTTCTCCTAATGTAGTCACTAGCCTCATCTCTGTACGCTAGTTCACCAAAGACAACTCGTGCTCTATTGAATTTTACCCCTTTGGCTTTCTTGTGAAGGATCTACGCACCAGGAGGGTACTCATGATCTCCGCTAGCTCCGGCGATCTCTATCCGTTCTTCGGGAATAACAAGACTCGGTGCACCGCCCTTTCTGCCACCGTCTCCACTGCCGACGTGTGGCATCGCCGGCTCGGCCACCCAAGACCACAGACGCTGTCTTCGTTAGCTACTCAAGATTTTCTTCCTTCATGTAATAACAACGCGCACACGCCATGTACTGCGTGTCAACTTGGCCGTCAGCCGCGCCTTCCCTGTCCTTCTTCTAGTAGCCGCACTTATGCTCCCTTTGAACTTATTCATTGTGAACTATGGACAAGCCCGGTTGTAAGCTTCTCTGGTTATCAATACTATTTGGTTCTACTTGATGATTACACACACTTCTCCTGGACTTTTCCACTCCACCACAAGTCGGACGCCTCTTCCACTCTGTTGCGCTTCTTCTCGTTTGTTCATACCCAGTACAATGTAATCATTAAGGCACTCCAATGCGACAACGGTGGCGAGTTCATCAACTCCACTTTGCGCTCATTCTTCTCCACCAACGGCATCACCTACCATTTCTCCTGCCCTCACACTTCGCCACAAAATGGGAAGACCAAACACTTAATCTGTACTACAAACGATATCGTCCGTACTCCTTCTCCAAGCTCATTTACCTCCACCCTTCTGGGTCGAAGCCCTACACACCGCCACCTACCTCTTAACCCAAAGACCTTCCCATGCCATCCATGATCACACCCCCTATTACATGCTTCACGGCATTTTTCCCACTTATGATCACCTACGCGTGTTTGGGTGTCTTTGCTTCCCTAACCTATATGCCACCTCCCCTCACAAACTTGCTCCACGCTCCACACGTTGCGTCTTCTTAGGTTACCCACTTGAGCACAAAGGCTATAGATGCTACGACCTCACTACGCGTCGCGTCATCGTGTCTTGTCACGTCATTTTTGACGAAAGCGTTTTTCCCTACACCCCAGCCACACCATCGCACCCAAACCCCACGGCCACACGCAATCCCGCACGGATCCCATCACCTGGCAAACTAGTTCCCCTGCCCAGCTCCCCACCTACCTTGTCCCCGGCCCCATCGATTCCACCTGACGCGACACCCCCATGTACGCCAATCCCAGCCCGCCTGCCTACCGACATCTTGGCCCCACCCTCCACATGCGACACGCCCACGCGCTCCCCTGCCTCCACTCCCGCACGCTCCTCCTCGGGTCGCACGCCTGCCGCACCCACCCCGCCTGCTCCCTCGGATCATGCGCCCACCCCGCCTATTCCCTCGGATCGCGCCCCCACCAACTCTGACCGCGCATCCTCCTCGGATCCCACACCCGTCAGCCCCACGCAATACTCCTCTCATTCCGCACCCACCACTCCCGTTCAGCCACGTCTACCTACTCATGCACGGCCAATTAAGCATCCACACAACTCGCATAAAATGCTAACTCGAGCCAAATCAGGTTTCTGTCAGCCCAAACGCCTTTTTCTTTCCACCACACCCCCTCACATCTCCCCTATTCCCGCAACTTACCGCTCCGCTCTCAAAGACCATAATTGGCAACGTGCAATGCTAGATGAATACGATGCTTCAATCAACAATTCGAGTTGGTCTTTGGTTCCCAAGCCTGCAGGTGTCAACGTGGTGACCGGCAAGTGGATCTTTTGCCACAAGTTCAATCCCGATGGCTCTTTGGCGCGGTACAAGGCACAGTCGGTGGTCCGTGGCTTCACAAAAAAGGAGGGAGTCGACTATGATGAGACGTTCAGTCCGGTCGTCAAACCGGCTACTATTCGGGTTGTGCTCGGTTTTGCCACTTCACAATCATGGCCTATCCACCAACTCGACGTCAAGAATGCATTTCTTCATGGCGACCTCAAGGAGACAGTGTATTGTGCTCAACCTGCCGGCTTTGTGGACTCCTCTTGGACGGATCATGTATGTCTCCTTCACAAATCCCTCTATGGGTTGAAGCAAGCTCCTCGCACCTGGTTCCAGCATTTTCGGTCATTCCTCTTGTCCCTTGGCTTCCACGCCTCCAAGAGTGATTCGTCTCTCTTCATTCTTCACAATGGTGCTTCGGTTGCATACTTACTAGTCTACGTTGATGACCTTATCCTCACCGCTAGCACCAACCATGCTCTCAACCACATCATCCACTCCCTCAAACGCGAGTTCTCCATGACCGATCTAGGTGAGCTCCATCATTTTCTAGGCATCAACGTCACACCAAACCACCATGGCTTGTTCTTGTGCCAGCAACAATATGCCCTAGAAATTCTTGATCGCGCCAAAATGCTCAATTGCAAGCCAGTCTCCATGCCCATTGAGGGAGTCCCGGACTAGGGGGTGTCCGGATAGCCGAACTATCATCATCGGCCGGACTCCAAGACCATGAAGATACAAGATTGAAGACTTCGTCCTGTGTCCGGATGGGACTTTCCTTGGCGTGGAAGGCAAGCTTGGCGATACGGATATGTAGATTTCCTACCTTTGTAACCGACTCTGTGTAACCCTAGCCCTCTCCGGTGTCTATATAAACCGGATGGTTGTAGTCCATAGGACGAACAACAATCATACCATAGGCTAGCTTCTAGGGTTTAGCCTCCTTGATCTCCTGGTAGATCCACTCTTGTAACACACATCATCAATATTAATCAAGCAGGACGTAGGGTTTTACCTCCATCAAGAGGGCTCGAACCTGGGTAAAACATCGTGTCCCCAGTCTCCTGTTACCATCCGCCTAGACGCACAGTTCGGGACCCCCTACCCGAGATCCGCCGGTTTTGACACCGACATTTGTGCTTTCATTGAGAGTTCCTCTGTGTCGTCACCGATAGGCTCGATGGCTTCTTCAATCATCATCAATGACGCAGTCCAGGGTGAGACCTTCCTCCTCGGACAAATCTTCGTATTCGGCAGCTTTGCACTGCGGGCCAATTCGCTTGGCCAACTGGAGCAGATCGAAATCTACGCCCCTGGCCGTCAGGTCAGATTTGGAAGTTTGAACTTCACGACTGACATCCGCAGGGACTTGATCCTCGATGGATTCGAGCCACAGCCGAGCGTGCCGCACTGTCATGGCGAGCATGATTTAGCTCTGCAGCCGGACAGTACCCTGGAGGCCGCACTCGAAACCGCTCCGATCTTCAATCCGGAGCCGGCTGCGCAGATCGAGGACGGATGCCTAGACATCGCCTCGGGGGCTGCAACCTCTACGGCGATAGAGCCGAACACTGACTTTGTCCCTCATGAAGCTCGTGACTCCGAGGTGCCGGACCCCACGCCGGACTCCGAACCTCCCGCGCCCCCCCCCCCCCGATCGAATCTTATTGGGCGCCGATCATGGAGTTCACCGCGGCGGACATCTTTCAACACTCACCTTTTGGCGACATCTTGAGTTTGCTAAAGTATCTCTCGTTATCAGGAGAGCCCTGGCCGGACTGCGGTTAGGACGGTTGGGATGCGGACGACGAAGACATTCAAAGCCCACCCACCACCCACTTGGTAGCCGCTGTTGACGATTTAACTGACATGCTAGACTACGACTCCGAGGACATCGACGGTATGGACGACGATGCCGGAGACGACCAAGAACCAGTGCCTACTGGGCACTGGACAGCCACCTCATCATATGACATATACATGGTGGATATCCCAAAAGATGGGAATGGCGATGGAACAGAGGAGGATGACCCCTCCAGAAAGCAGCCCAAGCGCCGGCGTCAGCGATGCCGCTCTAAATCCCGCCACAGCAAGAATGAAGACTCCGGCACCGGAGACAAAAATACACCGGACAGTGCCGAAGACAACCCACTACAGCAAGATGCAGCGCAGGAGGACGGAGACGCCAGCCCTTATGAAGGAGCGGCAGAAGAAGAGGCAGAGGATTATACGCCTCCCTCCGGAGACGAAGCGAGCCTCGACGATGACGAATTCGTCGTGCCTGAGGATCCCGTCGAACAAGAGCGTTTTAAACGCAAGCTTATAGCCTCAAGAAAAAGCAGCAATAGCTTAGAGCTGATCGGGATCTGCTAGCCGACAGATGGACTGAAGTCCTCGCGGCCGAAGAGCATGAGCTCGAACGCCCCTCCAAAAGCTACCCTAAACGCAAGCTGCTCCCCCGATTAGAGGAGGAGGCTTACGAACCCGCATCACCAGGAGACAATACGGCTGACCGACCACCCCGTGGTCGCGACAGAGAGGCCTCTAGGTCCTTCACTAGAACCGTACCCCGGCATCGCTCGAAAAGCACACGGCCACAGGGGAACGCTCCAGACTTGCGAGATATATTGGAGGGCAAGGCAAGACAATCAAGATCGATCTATGGATCGCGTGGGCGCCCCACGGTACGTGACGACAACCGTCGCGCCGGACACAGTAAGTCTGGCCGGGCCGAACAAAATAGACAAAGCTCTTTTGAGCTCCGTCGTGATATCGCCCAGTACAGAGGCGCCGCACACCCACTATGCTTCACAGACGAAGTAATGGATCATCAAATCCCCGAAGGGTTTAAACCCGTCAATATTGAATCCTATGATGGCACAACAAACCCCGCGGTTTGGATCGAAGACTATCTCCTCCACATCCACATGGCCCGCGGTGACGATCTTGACGCCATCAAATACCTCCCCCTCAAGCTTAAAGGACCAGCCCGGCATTGGCTCAACAGCTTGCCAGCAGAGTCAATTGGGAGTTGGGAGGACCTGGAAGCCGCATTTCTCGATAACTTCCAGGGCACTTATGTGCGACCACCAGACGCTGATGACCTAAGCCACATAATTCAGCAGCCAGACGAATCGGCCAGACAATTTTGGACACGGTTCTTAACCAAGAAAAACCAAATCGTCGATTGTCCGGATGCGGAGGCCCTCGCGGCCTTCAAGCATAACATCCGCGACGAGTGGCTTGCCCGGCACCTGGGACAAGAAAAGCCGAAATCCATGGCAGCCCTCACATCACTTATGACCCGCTTCTGCGCGGGTGAGGACAGCTGGCTAGCACGCAGCAACAACCTCAGCAAAAATTCTGGCAGTCCGGACTTCAAGGACCGAAATGGCAGGCCGTGTCGTAACAAAAACAAACGCCGCATTAACGGCGACAATAGTGAGGATACGGCAGTCAATGCCGGATTCAGAGGCTCTAAACCCGGTCAGCGGAAAAAGCCATTCAAAAGAACTACTCCGGGTCCGTCCAATTTGGACCGAATACTCGACTGCTTGTGCCAGATACACGGCACCCCCGAAAGCCAGCTAACCACACCAACAGGGACTATTGGGTATTCAAGCAGGCAGGCAAGTTAATTGCCGAAAACAATGACAAGGGGCTGCATAGCGATGACGAGGACGAGACCCAACCGCCGAACAATAGAGGACAGAAGGGTTTCCCCCCATAGGTGCGGACGGTGAACATGATATACACAACGCACATACCCAAAAGGGAGCGGAAGCGTGCACTCAGGGATGTCTACGCGATGGAGCCAGTTGCCCCGAAGTTCAATCCATGGTCCTCCTGCCCAATCACTTTTGACCGAAGGGACCACCCCACCAGCATCCGCCACGGCGGATTCGCCGCACTGGTCTTAGACCCAATCGTCGATGGATTTCACCTAACCAGAGTCCTGATGGACGGCGGCAGCAGTCTGAACCTGCTTTACCAGGATATAGTGCGCAAAATGGGCATAGACCCCTCAAGGATTAAACCTACCAAAACGGCCTTTAAAGGCGTCATACCAGGTATAGAAGCCAATTATACAGGCTCAATTACACTGGAAGTGGTCTTCGGATCCTGGATAACTTCCGAAGTGAGGAGTTAATCTTCGACATAGTCCTGTTCCGCAGCGGCTATCATGCCTTGCTCGGACGTACCGCGTTTGCAAAGTTCAACGCGGTGCCGCACTACGCATACCTCAAGCTCAAGATGCCAGGCCCTCGAGGAGTCATCACGGTCAACGGAAACACCGAACGTTCTCTCCGCACGAAGGAACATACAGCGGCTCTCGCGGCAGAAGCGCAATGCAGCCTCTTAAGGCAATTCTCGAGTCCGGCCGTTAAGCTGCCGGACACAACTAAGCGCGCCTGGAGTAACTTACAACAAGAACACCTGACACGTTCCGAGCACACGTAGCAGTGCGGCCCCAACCCCAGCCCCTGCGAAACGTCAAAGCAGGTCCTTCGCGTACACCATTACGCTCTGAAGATACCATGGGCATGGGGAGAGGGGCACGACCACGATAAGCCCAGACTGCGGCTCAACCACATCAGGGGCTCTCAAGTGTGTCATTCTTTTTCTTTTCTTTTTACCTTTTATTTTTTACCCACAGGACTCTGTTTGTCAGAGGCCCTGTCCGGCAGCAGACCTGCCGAACTCACGATGCAACGCCAGGGAAGGATAAAGGCTACAACGAATATATAGGTGGTCTCCATTACGAGCATTTTTATACACCAATCTGCAGCCTACCACTGGAGGGGGACATGTTTAACAGTCCCATCCCTTGCTTATCGCACTATTTGTATCATTCTGCATTCGTAGCAGCACTTATTGAATAAAACAATGCAGCACCTTTTTACTTATAATTGCATTTCTTTTTCATACATATGTTCATTCACGGCATGTTGCATCCGTACACTTTGGTACGGCTAATATACACCAGGGGCTTATGTTTCCCGCATTATGGTGTGATGAGTCCGAACACTTTCACAAGTGCGGCACCCCGAACTTATAGCACTATATGCATCGGCTCCGAATCATGTCTTGGGTCAATAGTTGGGTTTGCCCGGCTCCCATGTTTTGGTACCTTACGTTCCGTTATATCGGCTAAGGTAGCACTGGGAGAACCACTGCGATTGCGCCCCAGTTGAGCTGGGTTAATGCCTCGGTGGAGAAAGCTAAAACTGACCGTCATGATAAGGCGAGAGCCGGTCGCTGTTCGAGAGGTTTTTTGTGAGTCCTTAAAGACTTATGCCGCTTAGAGCGAGGAGCCGGATACTGTCCGGCCAAGGCGTGGATAGCGCCCCAAATTCGGCCTTCCGAAGACTAGGGGCTTCGCCGAAATTGGAAATTATAGAATTCTATGGCTAAGTGAGAGTGTTCAAGCATTATAAGTCCGGTTGCCTTGTTCGCTATGTTGAGCGCCTCCCTAGATGGACCCAAAAATGGGAACAAGAGCGCTCAAGTTTATCCCGAACACCCCAGCACTCGTGGCATGGGGGCTGAAGCCGACGACTTGCCATCTCTCAGATTTGATAAAAAGTCGTACAGAAGGTAATATTTTAAATTAACAAGCGTTGATTAGCGCATATGAACTAAATTTTCAGCGCACAGGATAACAAAATGCGAGTCTACTCAAATATTACATCTTTGAAGCACTCACCCGCAATAATGCGGGCGCCCTTCAGCACACTCTTATAATACATCTCGGGCGTGCGATGCTCCTTGCCCTCTGGTGGCGGGTCCGTCACGAGCTTCTGGGCATCCATCTTGCCCCAGTGCACCTTTGCGCGGGCAAGGGCCCGACCGGCACCCTCAATGCAAGCGGAGTGCTTGATGACTTCAACCCACGGGCACGCATCCACCAGCCGCCGCACCAGGCCGAAGTAGCTCCCAGGCATGGCCTCCTTAGGCCACAGCCAAACTATGAGGCCCTTCATGGCCTGTTCGGCCGCCTTGTGGAGCTCGACCAGCTGCTTCAGCTGGTCGCTAAGGGGCACTGGATGTCCGGCCTCAGCATACTAAGACTAGAAGACCTTCTCCGTCGAGCTCCCCTCCTCGGCCCGGTAGAATGCAGCAGCATCGGACACGCTGCGAGGAAGATCTGCGAACGCTCCTGGAGAGCTCCGAATTCGGGTAAGCAACAGGTAATTAACACTCACATGCTTACTTTGCATGAAAAATGCCTTACCCGCTGCTATTTTCTTCACCGCCTCAATCTCCTGGAGGGCCTTGTAGGCTTCGGCCTTAGCGGCTTTGGCACTCTCAAGAGCCGTTGCAAGCTCAGACTCTCGAGTCTTCGAGTCACGCTCCAAGCTCTCATGTTTTTTCACGAGATCCTGGAGCTCTTGTTGTACCTCCGCCACCCGCGCCTCCTGTTTCTCTCGCCCGGTGCGCTCCGCGGCTGCATTGTGTTCGGCCGCGGCCACCGCCTCCTTCAGGTTCGCCACCTCGTTAGTGGCCCCTGCAATACCCACATTATCCTTGTCATTTTTCTTGCAACCAAATCCTTTTCTGTAAGGTACAATTTTCATAAGGTATTACTCACCTTCTTTTTCCTCGAGCTGCTTCTTGGCATGGCCGAGCTCGCTCTCGGACCGCTCGAGGTTTTCCTTTAAAGTATTGACCTCCACAGTCAGTGCGGCGGAGGTCAGCAGCATAGCCTACAATCCCATATTGACATATTTTTTATGACTCCTGCGTTTATCTTTCTAAAGATCCTTAGTCCGGCTTTTCTTTCTGAACACCGAACAGAGCATCAGGGGCTACTGTCTATGCGGTACCATTTTACATATATTGAAATTCTTACCTCAAAGCCTGTTAGAAGGCTGCTGCAGGCTTCGGTCAGCCCGCTCTTGGCGAGCTGAACCTTCTGAATCACCGCAATCATAACAGTGTGGTGTTCCTCTTTGATAGAGGCGCCGTTGAGCGCCTCCAGCAAATTATCCAGCACCTCTGGTTGTACGGAGGCAGCCGGCGTCGCGGTCTTGCCCTTCTTACGAAGGGGTCGCCCGACGGACTACGGAGCCACTGTGGCCTCCGGGGCTGAGTCCGGTGCAAAGTCCGGGAGGTTGTCCTGTGACATCTCCAGGGCCTCCTCCTCCTGGTAGGTCCCTTCCTGTGATCCCACCTCGGCGTAGTCCGCGGCATGGGGGGTGGAGGTAGTCGGAAGGGAATCCATATCCGACGCACCCAAGGACCCGCTCGACGAAACGGGAAGATCATCCTTGGGCGGACTGCAGGGTTGTATGCGGCATTAGAAAGACATTATGTGGCAAAAAGAAAAAACCTTGAAGTCATTCAGGAGTCCGGATACTTACGATCTCGCCAGGGGATTGGCCCTTGGAGGCCAGTCCTCGTCGTCGTCACTGGCGGTGGCGGAGCAGTCCGGGGGAAGAGTTTTCCCCTTTTTGGACCCTTCGGCCTCCCTTGTTGGGGAGGCCTTCCTTTTCTTCCCTCCCCCCGCTGGGGGAGAGGCTTTCTTCTTCTCCTCCTCGCCTTGGTGGGAGGAGTCGGCCTCGGATTCATCATCTGATAGCACCTGAAAACGGGAACTCTTCCGAGTCCCCGTGGCCTTCTTCTTGGCCTTCTTCTCCGGTACCACGTGGGGTGCCGGAGCCAGCAGCCCCGTTAGGCGGGCGTCCGCTGGGTCCTCTGGCAATGGGGCCGGACAGATAGTCCGTTCGTCCTTCGCCAGCCAGTCCTGTCAAAGGTAAAGGAGTTTAGATCCCGCATAGAGTCAAACTATGGAAAACAAGTGGCAAAATCACTTACCTCGTCAGCTGGACGCTGCGAGCGGTATCCGCGATCTTCGGTAGCGGATGCGGGAGCCTCGGCGCCCTTGAACAGCACCTTCCAGACATCTTCGTACATAGTGTCGAAGAGCCCGCTAAAGGTCTGGTGCTGCGCCGGATCGAACTCCCACATGTTGAAACCCCGTCGTTGGCACGGGAGAATCCGGTGGATGAGCATGACCTGGACTACGTTGACAAGCTTGAGCTTCTTGTCCACCAGCTTCTGGATACAGGCTTGGAGTCCGGTCAGCTCCTCCGAATCCCCCCAGATCCGGCCACTCTCTTTCCAGGAGGTGAGCCGTGTAGGGATGCCGGATCTGAATTCGGGGGCCGCCGCCCAATCGGCGTCACGCGGCTCGGTGATGTAGAACCACCCCGATTGTCACCCCTTGATAGTTTCCACGAAAGTGCCCTCCAGCCACGTAACGTGGGATATCCTGCCCACCATGGCGCATCCGCACTCCGCTTGGCTGCCCTTCACAACCTTCGGCTTGACACTGAAGGTCTTGAGCCACAAGCCGAAGTGGGGCTGGATGCAGAGGAAGGCCTCGCACACGACGATAAACGCCGAGATGTTGAGGATGAAGTTCGGGGCCAGATCATGGAAATCCAGGCCGTAGTAGAACATGAGCCCCCGGACGAAGGGATGAAGTGGGAAGCCCACTCCGCGGAGGAAATGGGGAAGAAACACTACCCTCTCATGGGGACTGGGGGTGGGGATGAGCTCTCCCTCGTCGGGGAGTCGGTGCACGATGTCGCTGGACAAATATCCGGCGTCGTGCAGCTTCTGGATCTGCCCCTCCGTGACGGAGGAGGCCATCCACTTGCCTCCCGCTCCGGACATAGTTGGAGAAGGTTGAGATGAGAAGTGCGGACTTGGGCGCTGGAGCTCGAGTTCGCGGAGATGGATAAGCCAAGGAGGAAGAAGGCGCAAGTAAAAGGGTTGGATCTTTATCCCCTTATATGGGCGGACAGAAACATGCGTCCCCACCGGTTTGGTAAAACTCGCTTATCTCCCAAGCGTCACAATCAATGGCGCGGTTGGGTTGCCCAAGTCCGTATTTATGGGAATCTCGGAATAAGGGGAACACGATCTCTGCTTCGACAAGACGTGCCAAGGAAACCGCTTCGCTAAACGCACTAAGGTGGAACAATAAAAACAATTTGAGTAAAGGCTTGGAAGTGGTGTGACGTCACGCTACAGAATACGTCAGCAGATTGATCTTGTGTAATATTATTCTCTCTACGGTGGTACGTGGAATTTATTTTTGCAGAGCCGGACACTATCCTGGTGTTCACAATCTTCTATAAATTATTCGAAGGAGGAACCCGCCTTGCAATGCCGAAGACAATATGCGCGCCGGACTCGTCATCATTGAAGCCTGGTTCAGGGGCTACTGAGGGAGTCCCGGACTAGGGGGTGTCCGGATAGCCGAACTATCATCATCGGCCGGACTCCAAGACTATGAAGATACAAGATTGAAGACTTCGTCCCGTGTCCGGATGGGACTTTCCTTGGCGTGGAAGGCAAGCTTGGCGATACGGATATGTAGATTTCCTACCTTTGTAACCGACTCTGTGTAACCCTAGCCCTCTCCGGTGTCTATATAAACCGGATCGCTGTAGTCCATAGGACGAACAACAATCATACCATAGGCTAGCTTCTAGGGTTTAGCCTCCTTGATCTCGTGGTAGATCCACTCTTGTAACACACATCATCAATATTAATCAAGCAGGACGTAGGGTTTTACCTCCATCAAGAGGGCCCGAACCTGGGTAAAACATCGTGTCCCCTGTCTCCTGTTACCATCCGCCTAGACAAACAGTTCGGGACCCCCTACCCGAGATCCGCCGGTTTTGACACCGAGACCCATTGACACCCACTCCAAGCTTTCTGCTCTTGACGGTTGCCTCTTGGACAATCCTACCACCTACCGGAGTCTTGCCGACGCCCTCCAATATCTCACACTCACTAGACCGGACATCTCTTATGCGGTTCAGCAAGTGTGCCTCTTCATGCATGCCCCTCGCGACTCTCACATGCAGCTTATCAAGCGCATCCTTCGGTACTTGTGAGGCACCACTCACTATGGCTTGCAACTCTAGAAGTCCACCTCTCATGAACTCGTGGCTTACACCGATGCGGATTGGGCAGGATGCCCGGACACCTGCCGGTCCACATCCGGTTTGTGTGTCTTCCTCAGTCGCAACTTGTTATCCTGGTCATCCAAGCGACAAGCCACTATATCCCGTTCGCGTGCGGAGGCCGAATACCATGGAGTCACTAACTGCATCGCCGAGTCATGTTGGCTGCGCCAACTCCTTCATGAACTCTGGCGCCCCCCTTCCAGTGCAACCATTGTCTATTGTGACAACATTAGCGCCTCCTATATTGCTTCCAACCCCGTCCAGCATCAACGTACGAAGCATATCGAGATTGATCTCCACTTTGTCCGCGACCGTGTGGCACTTGGCGAAGCTCGTATCCTCCATGTTCCATCCAGCTCATAGTTCGCCGACTTGTTCACCAAAGTTCTGCCATCACAAGTTTTTCATGAGTTTAGAGACAACCTCAACGTCCATCCAAATGGAGTTCCATCTGAGGGGGGTGTTAACTTGTGATGTATGTATGTACTTGTTCTGGGGGTTTTTCGGAAAGGGGGGACTCCCCGGCCTCTGCATCAGAAAGATGCATACGACCACATTTATAAATAAATAAATAAGTTCAACAAAGTCTTGCAGTCTACTCCAAAATAAGAAGCTGGCTCACAAAGAGCAACAAAAGCAAATAAAGGCCCAAAAGCCACAACCGGCTGGCATAAGATAAATAGGTAAACTAGTCGCCTATCCTATTACATGACTGCCATCCAAACCGGTTGAAGATATCCCGCGCAACCATCTCCCACCGGAGAGATCCAGTAACCAAACGCTCCCTGGCCTCCGTCGGAGTGAGTAAGGACCACGTACGGATTAGCGCAGTAGCCCGGAATAAAACCTGCAAAAAATGAATAGTTGTTGTTATGTTAAAAGCCAAATCATTTTTGCAGTTCCAAATTGCCCATAACAACGCACACGCTCCTACGCGAATTCGTCTAGCTGTTTCGGACTCTATCCCAACAAGCCACGTTTCAAATAACGACCTAGCCGAATTCGGAGGAGTAATGTTAAAGGCAACTTGCACCGAGCGCCACAAGACCCTCGCCAACGAGCAATCAAAGAAGAGGCGCTTGATATTTTCATCCCGATCACAGAAACTATACCTAGTAGATCCTATCCAGTTGCGCTTAACCAAATTATCTTTCGTTAAGATGACTTGTTTATGTACAAACCACATAAACACTTTGATTTTCAGAGGAACCTTAACTTTCCAAACATGTTTGGAACTAGGAATCACACTAGAATTGATGACATCAATATACATCGACTTGACTGTGAATTCCCCAGATCTAGTAAGCTTCCAACACAATTGATCGGGCTCATGCGTAAGCTGAACTCCATCAGTCTACTCACCAGATGAAGCCAGGCTTCCCACCGGTCTCCAACAAACACCCTCCTGAACTAAATATTAAGGGGAGTGGACTGCAAACTCGCTGCAACCAGAGCATCATGACGCTGCACAATACGATATAGTGATGGATACTAAAGCGCCAACGGCGCTTCCCCCAGCCAAGTATCCTCCCAGAAGCGAGTATTGTTGCCATCATCAACAATAAACTTTGTTCTATTAAAGAAAGTAGCTTTGACTCTCATTAGCCCTTTCCAGAAAGGCAAATCAGTCGGTCTAACTGTCACCTACGACAAAGTCTTTGAGTGGAGGTACTTGTTACGCAGAATCTGTGCCCAAGTAGCTTCAGTCTTAGCTGCTAACTTATATAGCCACTTACTGATAAGACATTTGTTCTTGACCTCAAGATTTTCAACACAAAGACCCCCTTGGTCTTTCGGTCGGCAGATGACGTCCCATTTGGCTAAACGGTACTTTCTCTTAAGTTCATCACTCTGCCAGAAGAAACGGGACCGATAGAAGTCTAGCCTTTTCCTAACTCCAACTGGTACTTCAAAAAAGGACAAAAGGAACATAGGCAGACTCGTGAGCACCGAATTAATAAGAATCAATCGGTCTCCATACGACATGAGTTTGCCCTTCCAGCAGCTCAGTTTCTTCTCAAACCGATCCTCGATACACTTCCATTCGCTGTTTGTCAGCTTACGATGATGAATGGGGATACCTAGGTAAGTGAACGGAAGTCCTCCCAATTCACAATCAAACAATTGCTTATATGCATCTTGTTCCTCTTTGGCTCTCCCAAAACAGAACAACTCACTTTTATCGAAGTTAATCTTCAGACCGGTCAATTGCTCAAACAGGCACAATACCAGCTTCATATTTCTCGCTTTTGCCAAGTCATGCTCCATAAAGATGATCGTATCATCAGCGTACTGCAGGATGGACACACCACCATCAACTAGATGAGGCACCAAGCCACCTACCTGGCCGGCCTCCTTTGCCCTACCTATCAGGATTGCCAACATGTCAACGACAATGTTGAACAAAATAGGAGACATTTGATCACCTTGTCTCAAGCCCTTATGTGTCTGGAAATAATGACCTATATCGTCATTCACTTTAACTCCAACACTCCCTTTTTGCGTGAAGGATTCGACTTGTCGTCTCCAAGCTTCATCAAAACCCTTCATGCGTAGTGCATGTTGAAGGAAAAGCCAATTGACTTTGTCGTACGCTTTCTCGAAATCCACCTTGAAAACAACGCCATCAAGTTTATTTGTGTGAATCTCATGAAGCGTTTCATGCAAGACCACAACCCCTTCGAGGATGTTCCTGTCCGGCATGAAAGCAGACTGAGTAGGCTGCACCACAGTATGCGCAATTTGTGTGAGCCTATTCGTCCCGACCTTGGTAAAAATTTTGAAACTAATATTGAGAAGACAGATAGGCCGGAATTGCTCAATCCTTGTATTTTGGATCTGAGCCACGCCCGGGCCTGCGTGCCACTTCTATCGGGCTTGTAGTTAGGCTCCCGTGTATATCTTGTACTGGTGTGGGTGGAATCAATACAGAGAGCATTTCATCCTTCTGCTGATAAAACCCAAGAAGACGAAGAATAATGACGGAGGGCGTAAAAAAGGTTGAGAAGATTGCGGGAGAGATCTTCAGGGCAGCGTTGGGATGGAGGGTTGTACACAGAATCGCGGTGATCTTATTCTGTTCTCGATCTATCTCTGTCTTGTTTCTTCGATTGAACTTGTGTCGTTTGCTGCTAGTGGTCGAGTGTAAGAACTTGCTAGTTTGGTTGGTTTTGCGTAATAAGAACGTCCTAGAAAATCCGGCTTGTGGGAATTTCTCAGGACTGTGATGGTGGGTTCGTAAGTGTTTACATCCTGGTCTGTTCTACGGCAGGGAAATCTGCACTTTGGAGAGGATGTGGGGTTCTGCTCCTTCTTCATCCTTGGAAGTGTGCATCGTAGGATTTGCTGATGTGTTGTAGGTTGGCAATAAGATTCTGTAGCCTGGTGTAGTTTGTAAGACTTGTCGATTTCTAATAATAGAAATCGGAGATGAAACTCTCTTTATCAAAAAAAAACGTACATCGGCAATTAAACGATTAATAAAGCACACAATGTATGCGGCAACAAAAATTGGCGCTGCAGCGAAGCGCAGATCGGCTTCTAGTATATATCCATACAAGGATCAGATCAATACGAACACAATACACAAGAAATGTTTAGCTTATTGCTACAATTTTCACAGAGCCATGACAAATCTGAGCGATAGAGGTAGTATTTAGAGACAGAGGTAGTATTTAGGAGATCATCTCTTCACACTTCTTGCTAGAAACTTTTCATTCTCATCTCAGTTCTGGACATAACACGTCCTAAAACCAAATCTGCTGACAAGTGGGATGGCCCTGCAAATGCAAAGAGAGGGTTCATAAATATATAGGCATCAATAATAGATGAATAAGACTGTCTGCTAGTACATAATAACTGATTAAGATGAGAAAAAATCAGTCATGTAAGTACCCAGTTTCTCGTTCTGATGCTGAAAATATTGCACAAAGAAGTACTAAGACTGAAACACACACACACACGCGCGCATACACACACATACATATATATGTGTGTTCATGATGTGTGTTTTTTTTTACGAGGAATGTTCATGAGGTGGTTATAACCTGCCATGTTGCCTTTACTGCAAATGAACGATCGTCATGTTGGAACTACAGTATAACAGATGCTACTAATAAGTTAGCCATAAACCCCATAAGCGAAGAGTGGACAATGTTTGAAAGCAGGAGCAGGACCACACATACACGTAAAGGTATGCCTGAATTAGGAATCAAGAAATAGCTAATACAGAAGCTGTGTAATTAAAATTATATCAGCATTCCGCTTTTAACATTTCACAAAGACGGATAAAGCTCGTGCCTCCAGAACATTTTACACTAACGAAAGGGCAATTGCCAAACATGGATTAACTACACTCATTGCCGTACTTAGACAACTTGGCAACTTTATCAAACAACAATACTAAATCATTTTTTAATTCATTAGCTAGAAAATGGAATATGGTATATTTTCCTGACCATGAAATATCTTGCCGCTGAGGCAAAAACCCAGGAGAGTCCCTATTTTGAAAAAGAAAAAAAATTCCTAGCTTACCTACGTAGGTATGTAGTTTTCATGTGAGTTCTCTCGTCTTGCGGCGGCCAGGAAACCCAGGGTCACAACGGCAACTGCTCCGACAGCGACCAACACCCACATCAAAGCAACATGCGAGCGCGTCACGTGGGTGAGCACAGCGGCTCTAACCTGTATGACGCTCCTGCCGATAGAAAATGTGATGGAGAACATTGCAATGGCTTCAACTAGGGACGGGATGAAGATGATGTTGTCATCCGGCAATTCTTGTGCTAATGGCTTGATGGTAGCCTCAATCCAGATGGACCGACCAAACATGAGGTTGGGTAGAGTGAAAGTAAAAAAAACATGTAAACCGGCCATGGGGATGTGTTGTGCAGCGCAGTGCAATGGTGGCTTGATTGACACAAAGTAAAATGTTGTGTAGAGAAGCAACATATATAGTGGGGTATATAAGGTAAAATGAGAATTAACAAACTCCATGCTTAATTATGATGTGTGTCTTTGGAGGTCTTGGGAACTCTGGGCATTGAGGAGACACAATCGAGGACGAGGACTCAACATGCGACAAGCAGTCACTTTATTGTTAAGCCGGCTAACTAATTTCGGCCTCTCCAAGGCATGTATTCAATTATTTTTATTGTCATCACGTACACTTCTATGAAATAGCAACAAGAAGGAAACATCAGCATCCACAAAAAAACATTTCAAAAAATAACCATCCATCTCAGTTACGGCCTGGAGCTGCTGGCAACACTGGTTTTATCGCCAACTAACGGGGTCAATCTAGTAAATGTTTATTATTTGCTGGGATCAAGTAAATGGTTGAGAGATTGTTTTCTTTTTCAAACATACACAACAACATACGTATATCTACATGTATTGTACGTGAAGGACAATAAAGATTCACAAAACAACCCAAAAACAAATGAAAAGAAACATTGAAGAATTACATGGTTCTAAATTGATCAAACATCTAGAGTAAAGTCTTTGTTGAACATTGATCATATACTGGGACTTTATATACTCATTATTAGGTGTGCCTATGTGTTGCCGTGTTGTGAGCATCTGGGTCGGGATTCTTATATAGTTAAAACCCAACCTTCTAATTAATGGTTAATGTCTGAATTCGGTATCCTTTACCCTGGGCCTCGAATCAATCTCAGCTTCTCGTCAAGAAATTTGGGACCTGTTTTGAAATCACTTGTTAGCTAGTCGCACAGCCACATCGGCCACCCAACCCGCCCGAGCGCGTCCCTCCCGGGGAACCCGCCTGGTGTCGCATGGTCCTTCTGCAGGCACGCGGCCAGTAAGAACCCTTCAGTGCTAGGTCATCTTTTGCTCGGCTCCTGCAGAGCTCAGAGACTGTAACACTTGCATTGTGCTCCAGACACTCGTATCAGGGTGGGGGGACGAACCCGCAGCCCCGCAGATTTAAGTTGGACCCATGCATGGCCATGGCCGGCGACACAGTATATCAATCGTACTTACGTAGTCCTTACCATGCTGTTTCTGTGCTGCAAGCAGTTGAGCATGCCCGCCGGATACCTACCTCCGAATATCAATCCAGCATGCATGATGTTACACGGCCGGCTTTAGCTAGATCGCCATAGAGCATAGGCCAAGGGCAGCTCGCCAGCGACGGACGTAGACCGAGCGAAGCGCACGGCCGGACGTAGACCCGGCGAAGCGGACGCGGCATCAGATACCCGGTAGAAACCGGGACCGCTCAGCTGCGGCATGTGTATGGTGCTGCTCTACCGAGCTAGTCTGACGCATGTTGCAAGGCTCGCAAGAAATTAAACAAGAAGCAAGGAGCTGTGCGGAGCAGAGCATAAATAAGGGAAGAAGAAGACGACGAAATGCAGGTGCTTAGTTTACTCCGTCGACGGGGCATCGAGACATCCGGCGCATACGTTGTGCATGTCGATATATACAAAATTTGTCGCGTCTGCTAGCTCTGCTAGTGTTTGATCGATGACCGATCGTTCGTTGTGACCAAGAGGTGGTGAAAGAAAAAAAAACACAAAGGATTTCCTACGTGTCTGAATGTCATTAATTTATTTTCCACTCATCACCGTTGATTGAACTGCAACAGCGCAGCTAGCTAAGCTTGAATCGGAACGCAGATATGCAGTGGTGATTCATTTCAGAAAATAAATTATCGATCGAGCGCCATGCATATGCATGCATGTTCAGTCGCACGTACTACTTCTGTATAGTTGACTACCGCGTCCCAACCGTCTGCATCACTGTTAATAACCACACTCATGATTCACGAGTCAAAGTCGGAAAGTTTCTATTCCATCGATGCATGACATGTAAATAGTAACAGAGTGAGTTTTGGTAAATCAAAATATATACATCTCATCTTCTGAACCGGAGGAAATATTTCATGGTCCACCATGGCCTCTGAGGCCCCTCTGACCCTCTGTAGCACATCCATATTATTTATTTTCTTGCATTTTACAACTAATCTGTACGTGAATCTTGAACGATCGTCCTGTGTTGGAACATTTCAGTCTTTCACTTAGAAAAGTTTATTCTTATTAACTCTCTAGGACATGCAGTGATGCACACAACCTTGATTACTTACCATATGTGGCTAGATTATTTCCGTGTTTGGTGAATGAAATTAACAAGAAGGTCTGAGCCAACTACCAAATCACCCAAAACGAGTGCTAAGGGGCTAGAATTAAGAATTGCACCACGACGCTTCCAAGCTTTCACACCCTGTCATCATATACATCACCTGATTAATTTGGAGGTATTGTGATCAATACCATCTGGTCGATGGAAAAACACACGCACGCACGCACACACACACACACACACACACACACACACACACACACACACACACACACAGACCTGGACCAAAGAAGGTGAAAAAATAGCAAGAGTGGACAAGGTAATACGTACATATTTACGTATGTGTGTACTATTATAAGGGGTATATAGGTTGAACAGAGACAAAGTAGTATTCATTTATTAGCGAACGTACATAGGTACGCTCGCAAGCATGCAGCTTCCACACTAGACGGAGAGCAAAACAGCGGCAATGGCCACGGCAACGCAGGCGATGAGCAGCTCCAGGGCAGCGACGGCATGGAGGGCAGGCGGATCGATGGCCGCAACCCTCCTGTGGATGGCGTGCATGGCCACGAAGAACTTGATAAGCATGGGCACGAGGGGCGAAGAGGCGGCCGCGATGCTGTCTGGCAGCGTGGATGACGATGATGATCCAACAAGTGAATCAATGAGAGCAGAGCAAGCGAGCCAGAGCAGTTCTATCGCACGCTGAAGCTCCTGATCGTCCATACCTTGTGTGCAAATAGTATTGGCTGAGCTTGAAGAGGTATATCTGAGCATGGAGCCGAGTATATATATAGTACTGCAAGGGGGTGGGAGCATGAGACGTGGGCACAGTAAAAAGCTAACGCCGTCTATTCTGACGTATTTCGTCCAGGAAAATGAAGAAGGTAATTATTTACCCCACATATTTCCTTAGACATCAGTCATATTTTAAATCTTTGCATCAACTCAATGCGAGCTAAAAATAAATCCTGCCAATGTTACACAATGTCAAAGGTTACAAACTTTATTCTTCTATAACTTTAGGTGCTTTAGATTTTTTTTTTGAAAAGTTAGAAAATGGAGAACTAGCAAATTCAACATTCGAATTATGTATATTATTTTACTGTGTTTGGGCTATGTGCGCATTAGATATGTAGAAGCTGGGTATGAACTCGTCATGATGTAATGTTATGCTCTCTTTAAAAGGTGTATACTCTACAATTTAAGCATTTGATCATGTTTATTTAATAATTTATTAATTTTACACTACTAAATTTGAATTTGAGTTTGAATTTATTTTGCTTGGAAAATGCGCGCCTTACATATGCAGATGTCGAGCGTGAACTCGGTTCTAACTATATCACTATTATATGATGTTATGAGTTAATATAATCTTACTTCCAAAATATTTACTCTAGAATTAAAACTTTATCTGCAAACTGAGTGTAGTTTGGATAGTTAGATTCCTTGGGGTGGAACAAGCCCACCATGGTTCAAGTCCTAAACTTTACACTTGCCACTAGTGCTTGCATTTTTTTTTTAAAAAATTATACTTTTTGGCGATATTCATTCAGTGGGAGGATGCGTTCTCGTCGACTACAAGGCGTCTGTGCTGTCTTCGTCAATCTTAAGATGTTGTATGTTGTGTCAGTTCAGTATCTCGGAGGTGCTCGTAGGGATAGGGTTGTACGCGCATATGTTTATAGAGGTGAGTGTACATACTTGTTTGTGAACATTTACGATTGCACTGTGTGAAAAAAAATACTCAGTTTTATCATTGGGCTGGGCTCACGTTCTTAGAAAATACGTAAGTTTTGGAGTTCTCTTCCGTCATTGTTCATTTTCGAAAATTTTAATATAAATTAAAAAAAGTGAAATCTTTGAGCTCTTTGCGTGATTAATTTACATCTCGTCTTATCTGGTGTTGGCTTAATTTTCACCGAGGTGTCCTCGGCGAGGCCCATTAAACGAAATCTCCTCGGCGAAGCCCGTTAAAGAAAGAGCTCCTCGCCGAGACGCCGAAGCTTCGTTGTCGACAGGCACAAGAATGTTTCGCTCGTTTCCTCCCCATATGCCGTTGTCTTGTCTCTGCTGCTAGACCGTATTTTTCTCCGCTGAACAGATAATAAGATTTTTGCTGGGGAAAAACTGATAATTAATTAAGCACCACTGTGTAGTACACAAAATATAATATTCTCATTTCCATTGGGATGATCAATGTACATATACTGTTGCTCCAATGGTCTACAAAAGTGGGTTGGAATAGTACACTTGTACGCGGTTGCTTGCAAATACTACCATAAGCTAACTACACTAGGAAATGAGACCTCCGTCCATTGTCTCGGCACTCGGCACCTGGAGAAGTCGAAGTCGTCGTTATGCTCGGAACATAAGATTGTTCGTCGTGGATACGTCGAAGAAATGTGGACCTTGCGCTCGATGCGCCGTCCGCCAGCCGTGCCGTAACAACCTGCACAATTTTCGTACGGAGTAAAAAACATACTGCCAGGTCACACTTTCAGTCATGGGCCCAAAGTTAAGAAGCCGGTTAATTTATTCAGATCTGTCCCAGGCAAGATTTGAATTGTTCTTGTCATCGGCTTACATTGCAACAACAACAAGAAAGCAAAACCGTAAAGAAGTGGAGCATGTCCCAGGCAAGCATGTTCTTGTCAATATTGCAGGACAGAAGGGCATTGGCAGATTCATTATCGCCACTGATTGCCAAAACATTGTGACGGCCGTGACATCCAATACTTTTGACGGTTCAAGCCTGGGTCAGCCATTCCTAGAGATTAAGTATTTGCTTTCCACGCCTTCTATCCAAAAGCCTGTTGAATTCTGCCCAAGGACATGTAATCAGGTTGCCCATTTGCTTGCTGCAAAGGGCGCAGAGGAAGTCGACGATTTCCATGCTGTGTGGGACGTGCGCTACCCAGATGATGCAAGTCGTTTGGTGGCCGGCGATCTGGCCGAGCCTTAATGAAATACGAGTGTTTCATTTCAAAAGAAAAATAGAAAGAAAGAAAGCAACATTGTTAACAACATAAAAAATAAAATGACGAACCGCCATCTTTATGCTTCATTTAAAAAAATAACCAACCATCTTAGGTCTGGCCCTACCTGGTTTGGCAAGTTAAGAATGGCCTTCGCGCCGCGCATCAGTTTCGTTCCTTGGCCCACGTCAAGACCACCTTCACCTGATTTTGGAGCTTTTCTGACTAGGATCAAAGTCAAACAAATGGATACAACTAATTAAAGACTTGAAATGATTAAACAAGGTGTACACCTTGGGGTTGGGAAACATTGGCTATGGTGGACACGGTAGTACGCACGTATATATACGTATATGTATATTCAGGCTTATTTCAAACGTACGCACGTAGGTTATTCCGGCTGCCGCATCACTACATGAAGAGCGAGACGACGGCGGCAAAGACGGCCGCGACCCTCCTGTGCACGGTGTTGACCAACACAAAGAACGTGATGAGCATGGGCATGAGAGAAGATGAAGAGGCGGCCGCGAGGCAGTTGTCCGTCGGTGCTGGCGACGAACGGGTGATGATGATCACGACGGAGGCCAACGATATGAATGGCCTTGGCGCACTCAACAAGGAGTAGGAAAAGGGAGGGAGAGAAAGGCGTGGAGCTTAAAGTTCACTGGGGGATATATAGAGCCGCGCGGCGGCAGGAGATGCGGCGAACTGTAACAACAGTCCCTATCCATCATCCTAGATTATACCAAAAAGTGTATTTGTATAGATAAAGCAACAACCATCATACAAAGTTTATACTCCTCTTCCACACTCAACGTATACTGCAGATTGATCGATATGTACGTAATGTGTACACGAGTTTTCTTTGAGTGGCGTCGATTACAAGAGCATTAGATGCCGACACTAACGAAAGTTTGTTCAGTCTGTGCAGTAGCGTGTACAGCTTGCGAAGAAGACAAAGTGTCAAACCATGCAGAACGTTAATTACTAGACCTTGTCGATCAGACAGCTTAGGGCTCGTATGACAAGGTAAGCATGAGTCATGTTAATTACATGTCGTTGTCGACGGCACAACTTAGGGCTTGTACACGTACATTATCTTGGATCTCTCGCTCCAGGCCGTCAAGAACAAGAACAAGTGATGTTTGCATGCATCTCTCGGTATCCCCATCGATCGAACACGGTTTGTAACGATCTACGTCCTACTCGATTGATTGATTTTCTTTTTCTTTTACGAGGGTACTCGATTGATTGTGACACCCAGCCGGTACGGTTGTCAACCATGTACGCCGGCCGGCCGGCCGGCATAGAGACGCACAAATTAAAACCTTTCTGGAACGCGCATATGTACGTAGATAGCAAGGTCGATCGCACGCAGCTGGACGCATATCACGGCCGCCATAGGTCCTGCTGTTTCGACGACGTTGTCACCAAGATGTGAATATATAATTAAAGTTTAAGCGACAATCCATCCTTCCAACCTGTATGTACGCTACTTTAAGTTTCTTATGTTACTCAAGCTTGAATATCTTAACTACTTTTAGCCAATAATAGACATACGATACAATTATGAGCAATGCATACAATCATCAGATACTGATCCATCAAATGTGCTTAAAGCGGACTACACATGGATGGTGAAATAACACTGAACTGGGCCCAATGGGGAAGGAGGGCAGATGATGATAATTTGATGCAGATGAGATCACCCCGCACCCACGAGATCCATCCATAGAACATAGAATCCTTCCAGTGAGCATAAAATCCAATGGCTAAACTGAACCCAGATTCTTTAGAAAATACGTAAGCAGTCATACAACGCATTTAGGATAGCATCTCTTGACACCTCTTGCAGGAACCTGTTCATTCGGCATAACACGTTCTAAAACCAAACATGCTGATATCAGTGGGGCGGCCCTGGAAATGTAAAGATAGGGTTCATAAATTTACTGGCATCAATGAGTAGGTGAATAGGCTAGATTGCTAGTATATAATAACTGGTAAAGAGAAAAGAGTGTTACTGAGTTATGCCCATAAATTCATGTCTTCATTGAACTGTAACACAATCATAGTAAATTTGCATGACCACTAAAACTTATTGGAATTTGCAGTGAAGGCAACATACCTGTCAATTTACTAGAATATTACAATTTTTCGTATAGTTAGAATTTTGAACAAGGAGTTTGAACCCGGAACTGAAACATGGTAAAATACAAGTAGTATGGATAGTTTTGAAACACTTCCACTAAATCAATTATAATTTATTGACTGAAGAGGTACGATTTCAAATAAAAATGATACGCGCTTTGCGATAAACTTCTTTCAGTTTCAAATACAAAATTTTGGTTCAAAATTCAAACACCACAGAAAATTTTGTATACAGTCAAATAAATGAGGAATATTTGGATGACCAGGCTTATTAAATTCCCGCTAATATTGACCCACAATTTAATAGTAACTGATTTTTTTTTGTTTTTTCTTAGTCGATAAACACCCTAAGATGCATGTGTAATAGAGTATGTAGAAAAACCACGTTTATTCAAATCCCTATGAAGGAAAGATGCACTCATCAGTAAAACCTCAAAAAAAAAGATGGTTGGAGCAAGAATGTAGTAGGTAAGCTTGATGTGTTTGCAATGTCACAAATCCATGATGCAAGCACATTTCTACAAGAAAATAATAACTCGTGAAGTGATTACTAACTATAGTAAATGGCACGTGCTTTGCATATGTAGCTTTATGAATATACACCAACATCACCAAGTGAACTTCGTAACTCAACAGAGTAAAATACTCCCTATGTCGTATATTAGTTGTCGCTCAAACGGATGTATCTAGCGTTGAAATACGTCTAGATACATCCATTTCAAAAACAACTAATACGGAAAGAAGGGAATAAATAGTTACTCGCTCCAATAATAATTAAGTGACGTGACTTCTATGCAATGTCTTACTTACATTGTATAGAGGTTGCGTCAATTAATTCGTATTGGATGGAGTATATTCTTTATAAGACTGGATAGAGGGCTTCCCGAGGTTGGCCTTTAACATAGCAAACCATCAAAAAAATAGTAACCAACAATGTAGGAACACCCAAGGATTTTTTTTTTAGTTTCCTAAAATTCATAGTTTGACACACTTTTCGTCAAACAAAAAACACAGAGGAAAAAATAGGTGCTCTTTGTGTTTGGTACGTGTTCATATATCCTCTACTTCAAAGCTCAAACTTTGTCTTTCTTATCAGGCTTTACAGAACAACATAAAAAATATACTCTAATGAGTAATACCATATTTACCAATTACAACATAAAAGTTTCAGTTTCAGTTAGGCTAAACTTCTTCAGAAAACACATTTCCCTAGACAACTAGCATTCCCCTATTTTCAGAGAAATTTCCTTCAAAACCATTTGCTACTGCGCCATCATCGGTATCCGCAGCTCTCGATATTCTTCTAGAACAGGCCATCCGCAAGGACTTGGTGCGTTGCAAATCTGCCTAGTAATTACATTGGAAAAAATATTATACCACAAGGATGCACTTGGACAAAAAGATGCAAGAGGGACAGAGACAATTCTATGCTGGCAGGTAACACCTTAAGTTGCATACACTCACAAGATTGCATGTTTCAAACATCATGGAACCAAGCGTGGATACAAATGTGTAATTTTTAGGCTTGTAAACAGAAAGAAACTTATAGTACTAGAAGTAACAATGACTAATACACCATTACCTGTATGTAAATTACATCAAGACATCTTCGTAGACAATATTGTTGCTGCTTTTTCCTGATGGATCAATTTCCTTATTTGGCTTTGCAACTATTCTTGTTGTTTGTCTTGACATCCCTTTTGATAAAGCAACATAGAGTTGACGATGAGAGAACACCGCCTCTGGAAGATAGATGCCAACATTTGGAATAGTTTGACTTTGAGCTTTGTTGATTGTCATTGCAAAGCTTAGACGAATTGGGAATTGCTTTGTTTTAAACTTGAAGGGGAGCACAACATCTTCTAAAGGATATATAGTGGAATTCGTGGAAGGAATACTCTTTTTCCAGCATGTTGCCCGCCAATTATTTCTGCATCAACAACGTTCTCTTGAAATGCTCTGATAATAAGTCTTGTTCCATTGCACTGTCTGTTAAAAGGATCTAGATTCCGAAGTAAAATCATAGGGCTAATCTTCAGTCGAAGGACATGTGGAGGCAGGCCATTAGTTGTGAGTGAGTTTAGAAATTCAGGTGGGTAGTAGTTATGTGGATATTCCACTGCTGAATCAAAACTATAGAAGATTTGTTCTTCCCCAGGAAACCGATCAATAAGCTTCTCATTTAGTTCATCAACATATTCATTCTTCGTGGAGAGAATGGCGCGAGTACTAATATAAGATGGGATATTCCATTCTGGCCAAGTGAATGAAACATATCATCAATTAACTTACTAACAGATTGTTTTGGATCTGTGTATGGTACAACAATTTCATCTGGTAGGCACACATAGTCTTGGCCAATTGATTCTTCTGTACCATCACCACTTCTTACCAGAAAATATGAGAACCATGGATTCTGCTCTCATATTACACGATAGTTTTATATTTTTTATACACCGCCAAAGATACGATTTCTTTAGTGTAGCATCTATAATTTGTGCTCTTGTGTCTCGCCTCACTACAGGGAGAACTTGTTTGAAATCTCCTCCTAACACCAGTAATATCTTGCAAGGATCTATCAAGTGCCTCCACAACTTGATGTTTTGTTATGGCTATTTCACCCCAAATTATCAAGGACACTCTCCGAAGCAACTCTGCAATCCGACTCTGTTTACTGAAGCTGCACAAACTGTCATCATGAAAATTTACTGGTATTTTAAAACTCGAATGTGCTGTCCTACCGCCTGGCATGATGGACGCTGCAATTCCATATGTTGCAGTTGCAATTGCTATTAGCCCCATGGAACACACCTTAGCGAGTAGAGCTTTATAGAGATTCATCTTTCCTGTACCTCCTGGACCATCAGCAAAGAATACCTTACTCTTCATCTGTAGGACATGATGCATTATCTCATCAAAGGAAAGTATTTGCTCACAAACTTTTTGCTCACAAATTAGTGTTGCATAAAGGTTCAGATGCTCCACGTCAATATTAATAGACATCTCTTCTATTACTTCTCTACAATTAGAGCCAGCCAATTCATTACCATTTAGCTTTTCTGGAAGATCAAAGCAACTGATGTCCTTCCCCATTGAATATATGATATCGCTAATATCTCTAAGTACTATCTGCTCTATAGATTCTTTATCAATTGCGCTACCCTATTGAAAATCACCAGGCATAGCTTCAAAATGCTTCTCCCATAATTCACGGACATTTTTTACCCCACAGAAAACCAATATTGTAGCAAAAAGCCTTCTAAAGGTAGAAGGCATTGCAAATGTAGCGGCCTCGCTCAGACAATCAGAAAATACTACAATCATCCTCAATGAGACCCCTTCTTTCTGCAGCCTCTCTAAAAGTGGCAAAAACAAAAGCATCATCAATTCGTAAATCCTCAATAGATGTAGACTCTCTCACATGATTTAGTAGTATCCTCAAGTAGTAGTGTTCTCCTTCAGCTGGGTGTGCAGCCACAAGTGCGTTTCCAGCTCTTGGTACTATTATTCCATATGAAAAATTCCGAAAATTCCTTATATAAGAAATTCCTGGCATAACTATCAATAGAGTACATTCTGAAGTATTCAGTTAGCATTGTTCTCGAAGACGATCCTTTGCAGACCACATCCTCT
This sequence comes from Triticum aestivum, assembly GCF_018294505.1. Classification (NCBI taxonomy): domain Eukaryota; kingdom Viridiplantae; phylum Streptophyta; class Magnoliopsida; order Poales; family Poaceae; genus Triticum; species Triticum aestivum. Next base: position 543,802,736 of record NC_057807.1, read on the forward strand.
AATTTTCCAGAATCTTTATAGTGAACGAGGTGCATATTGGGCAGATGAACTTTGAGTTGTATAACTGCAGGATACATCTCACTAAGGTTGAAAGAGTAAATCCTCCAGATTGCCTCAGGAGGTGAAATAAACCTTGCATCTCTATACTCTCAAATTTCATGAATAAATGCATCATCTTCTATGACTTCACTGACAATGGAGGCACGATCATGACCTTTGTAGATGTATTTGAATAAATATTGCACACCCTTGTTGCTAGGGAAAACTTCAATATTTATATGGCAATTGTATCGAAGAAGTAAATAGGGATTGTAACAACCCATCTATTATCCAAAACTGCACCACTAATGCGCACTTGACGGCCGTCATTCCCACGCCTATAAATTGGATAAGAGTCCTCTCTTTGTTATGTGGTCTCTGCGAAATGTCGAGGATAATGATGCCGACAACTTCCATTTTCCATGCAAGCACGGGACGTGCGTCACATGCTTAATAACTAAATCGTGCAGTATAGGATATTTATCATCAGGAATTTCAGCTGATATTATCTCATCATATTGGTCCGGATTAGCTATCTTGTAGTTTGATTTCAGAAATATTAAAAAATGTGCATGTGGTAGGCCTATTTTATGAAATTCAATTACGTGCAGATGTGCAGCAACTTCACTAAAGAATTTCTTCTTAAACAAAAGAACCTTTAAATCCTCTAATTTTGCCTTCAAGACTCGCGCCACCAAGTCCAGCCGATCTTGTGGTGATTGACCTTTGCAAGTTCTCAAGTTATCTCTTCCTAGTGTGGGTTGCAAGTCAATGTAAGGAATATGTCTGGTTTCCCAAACAGTTGGACGAAAGCCATTGCATCCAGATATCTTCGACACATATCTCTTGGTCCACCGATAAAAATGATGGAGGAAGCACAATGCGCCTACCTGTCATGCACCCATGTGTTTCACCGATAACAATGGTATTGACCAATCCCTGATACAAATATGCTTTGATGAGAACCTGAGTTGATGGCTTTGACAAGAATGCTAATATTATTGATTCAATCTTAATGTACTATCAACTATATATTGTTGAGTCAATCTCCTTCCAAAGAGTAAGATGTTAAACTTCCCCGGTCTAATTTGCAGCTTGAAACAATAATATTCTCTTGGTGAGATGCAAAAACCAGAACTATTCTCCAACATACCTACATAAGCCAAAATAAGATATGATTATTAAACAGTTCTAGAAACTAAAACTTTGAGCATGTAACCAATTAATGTATGATGGAAACTTATCTTCTATATCAAAATCATTTGCTTGATTGTCTATTATTTTCATGGCATGTCGACTTAATCTAGGTAGATCCAAGTTCCATCCGACCTCTCCAATCGGGAAAAATAGCGGATATGATAGTGGATCATAGCAACCATGATATGCTTTTATATATTGTGGACGGTCTGATATACCATAAATCATGAGACTTTTATCAAAATGACCTCGAGGATCGCTTCCCTCAACCCAAATTGCCGCCGCCTGTGATGTTGTTGGAGCATTATTTACTCTCTGGTCTAAAGAAATATTTGTGTTGAGCTCAATCGTATACTCACAAAGGTTTGGAATGCAGCCGAGACTTCTAAAGAGATGGACATAAGGATTAGATGAGAGTACGCCAAACAATTTTCTGATGAGATTACACCTGACCATGGGATACCCGGCCCGGCCGGCCCGACCCGACCCGGCCCGAAAAAGCCCAACCCGACCCAGCATGATCTTGCCCATGGGCGAGGCCTGGGCCTGAGATCTAGACCCGACGGCCGGGCCGGGCTGGAATTGGGCCTAGCATATTTGCGATTTAGGGAGGGGCCCGCCCCGACGGCCCGAAACCCGGTGGGCTTTTCCATTGATGGGTCGGGCCTGGGTCTGATATCTAGGCCAAACGGCCGACCCGGGCCAAGTCCGGGCCTAGTTTTATGCAGCGGGCTTTGTTAGGCCCAACCCGAAGCCCGGCCCGGCCCGAAATATGGCCAGGTATAGATGAGATCTTTATCAAGGTTAGGTGAATGGCAAAATCTTTGCTGTAAATATGCTTTAGTGTCATAAAAGTATAGTTGTAGATGCTTGGGCCCATCATCCTTCGGCACTAATTGGTCAATTCGGTGATAAATTTGTCCTTGAGCGCGGGTGTAAACTCCAGAGCTGTTATTGCAAAAACGTTGATCCAAGACAACACCAAGAGATGTAAAGGAGAAGTGAGAATTGAAGTAACGTATTTTATCCCGGAAACACTTCGCATCTGGATCTTGGCTGGTGTACAGTCGACATAATTCATTAGGGACTGATGAAGTTACTATTTTAACTTTTCCACCCATGCAACAAAACATTGGTTTCTCATACTTGGACCTTTTTGCATTGCAATACCTACAGTCAGGAACTGGATCTAGAAGATGATAATCAGTGGTAAAGTTTTGATATATATGATCATGTGGATCCGCCTGAATGCTAATTTGGGCATTATTCTTTTCTAAATACGACAGAAATTCAAAGCCTGCATTTTTATTAGGATAGATTAGAAATAGAAATCATATTTAAAAGTACTATTGTTGAAGTACAGTAATACTTACCATGCACACTAAACATACGAATTTCTTCATCAGGGTCATCATCGTATCCAAGCATTTATCCTGTTTCCCCAATGTTATCTGTTGATTGTCGAACCATCATATACGCCACACAATGTTTTATATGGACCAATGTAATAAATAAATATTAGTTGGTAAGGAGATTACCTTGAATGGCCGGAAAAGAATCCTTTGGCAGGTAGATGAGATCTTCATGTTGATGGCTGGTATGATCTTGTAGTTGCACATGAGTATATCCAATTGTATTTTGTACATTACTACTAATTGCCCCATCAGATGTATCTTGTGCATGGCTGCAACTTGCGTCTTGAGACTTTCTTCTTCTTTTATACTCACGGCATCTTTGTAAATATGCTTCTTTTTGTTCAGGTATCAATTGGGAATACCAGCTAGTGATGTGTCGCCGCTTACATCCACTGTTATTTGTTTGCGCATCAATTACAACTTGATCTTCTGAAGCAATAGGAGATACAGAAATTCCAGATGGACTGATCTTCAGTCGAGTACCATTATTTGGGTGGCACATGTTTGGCTAAACAAGGATGCTTTGGTCAGATGCCGACACGTCATAACTATCGACTGTTGTCACTGTTTTTGACATTACAAAAAACCAATTAGACTGTAATATTAGTAAACAGAAATGTATCAGTATTGAATTAGTATATTTTTATCAACCTCGTTTCCTTTCTGTCAGACACCTACTTTGATGGATCCCTGAACTGTGTGTCATAGAACCTGAAAATGGAAGGCTTTCTTGTTCTTGTAACATAGTCACGGCTATTTTCCCTGCACACAAATTATAGACTAATATCACCACCTAATCATGTATAGTGAAGATGATTATTTTATTTATCAACACACACAAAGTGCCTTCTATCGTCGTAGAAGATTCAGCTGGCAAGTGTGTGTTGTCATTGGAACTGATACTGGTCTCCCCTGTTACGGGTTGCACAGTCGTACTAATTGCACTGTCACCTCACTTAATTTGTTTGTACTCACGTTTCCTTTGCAAATAAGCTTCTCTCTGTTGTGGCGTCATCTGCATATACCTAACCTGATCACAGTAACGTTTGCGTTGAGAAGGATCCGTTGGTACAGACGATATCTACAGTACTGAACTGGAATTTACATTTCAGGGAAGGAGAGAGAGAGAGAGAGAGAGAGAGAGAGAGAAGAAGGGGTGGGGGGAATGCTCCTTAGCCAACAATTATTTTTCATGGGTTAAATGTGAACAATGAAGGTGTAGCGACAGTTATTGCTTAGACGGTGGCTTTAGTCTTACTGTTGTATGGTTTTGTAAGGTCTTGTGAGAATAATTAATGAAGTGGTCGTATGCATCCCCCAGATGCAGAGGCCGGGGTCATCCTCCTTTTCTAAAAAAATGTGAACAATGCAATGGTCCAAATAAAATAGTGGAGTCCTAAAAAAATCAAGAAAATAATCAAATCATCTTCGGAAATCCAACTCGGTGCCCAAGCTCATCTGCTCCCGCTCAAAAGAAAAAAAATCAAAACAAATAGTAGACAAATTAAAAAAAACCAACTTTTTTGTGGAAATATAATCAGGATAGCTTCAAGGGAGAAACTTCAAGATGTTTCATATTCAGGAGCCTTTAGTCTTGGAACCCCGGTCATCCATCCATGCGCAGCTTTGAAGATCTTCATAGCCACCAGTCATGTAAAATTTTGATGATCAAGTTGACAGGAACACAGGGGTCAAGCACCCTATAATTATCAAAAACCAATCTGTTACTAAGTTTCCACATGGTCCATAACATTGCAGATATGCCAACCGTCATAAGATTCTTGTCATTTTTTTTTCAAATCTACTAATCCACACCCCAAAAATATCATTTAAATTATCAGGAATATCTTGCATTCCAAGGGAGCATTTCATGACCATCCACAGCATTTTCGCCATAGAGCAGTGTATAGAAAGATGATCTATGTCCTCTTCCCTACCACAAAAGGAACAACTATTGTCATCTTGCAACCCTCTTTTCTTCAAGTTGTTTTTAGTAAGAATACTTTTCCTTAACAGCAGCCACAGGAAAACATTAACCCTAGATGGCATTTATGTTTTCCACAGAAATTTATAAGGATATTTGAACCCATTCTGGACCAAATGCCTATAACAGGACTTGACAGTGTATTTGTCATTCCCCATCAAAGTCCATTTGATCTTGTCTAGGTGTTCATTCAAAGTTAAACTCTCACAAGCTTCTTTAATGTGTCCCCATAGTTCCAGTGATTCCCCCAACAAAGTTCTCCCGAATCTAACATTATCCAGCCCCTTACTCAAAATAGCTACCACTGACTTATTTTTATCAAAACAAATGTTATAAAGACGAGGATAGCTGTCTTTTAAAGCTTTTGGACCAATCCACTGGTCTTCCCAGAATCTAGTCTTCTCACCATTCTCCACATAAAATTTACATAAAGAAAAGAAGAATTCTTTATGTTTCAGCAATTCCCCCCAAAATTATGAGTCCCTAACTCTACCCCTGACACTGGTGATACATGTTTTTTGATATATTAACATCTAAATACATTTTGCCACATGCCCTCAGTATTATATATTTTCCACCATCATTTACATAATAGAGCTCTATTCATAAGAGCTAGGTTTTGAATGCCTAGACCTCCCATATCTTTAGAAGACCTCTGACCATTTAACTAGGTGATATTTTTTCTTATCAATGTTTTCCTGCCATAGCAATCTAGCCCTAAAGTAGTCCATTCTTTTATTTACTCCTACTGGCAAGCCATAGAAGGACATCATAAAGTAAGGAATCCCTAACAATGAGGACTATATCAGGGTCAGTCTCCCGGCACTAGCTAGCAGCCTCCCTTCCCACATCCCACATTTCCTCTCCATTTTTTCCTCGGAGGGTTTCCAGTGTTTATTTCTAATTCTTTTTTTGTCAATAGGGAGCTCCCCCACTGGACAAGTAAAAATCCTGGAATATTCTTGTCTTTTTTAGTAGCTTTACCCAACAGAAACAATTCCCTTTTATGGAAATTAATTTTTAAGCCAAACATTTGCTCAAACAAGCATAGTATATATTTCAAATTATGAGCGCTTTCATAATCATCATGCATAAGAAAAATAGTGCCATCTGCATATTGCAGCATATTGACACCATCCTCCAAGGTTTCGGACAACATCCCTTTGATTAGGCAAGCTTTCCTGGCATTGTCCATTAGGATACCCAAGGCATCAGAAGTACATTAAAGATCATGCAGAGTACTTTGAAGAAGCCTTGGAGATCTGTGAGGAGTTTGATCGAGTTAATGCAGTTCAACTGTGACTTTGACGAGGGTCTGGTGGCTCAGTTTCCTGCCATCATTCACTTTGGGACTGATGATATTCGTACTATCACTTGGATGGCAGCTCTCCTTGCGTGATTAATTTACATTTTGTCTTATCTTGCTCGTCTTAATTTGTGAACGTTTCTGAATTTGTGAACACTTTTTTGAAATCCATGAACATCTTTTATTCAAGATCATTTTTTAAATCTGATAATGTCTGTTAAATATATTTTCAAAATCATGAACATTTTTTAAAATCCCCAAATTGATTGAAAGAAGCAGAAAAGGGAAAAAATGAAAGAGAAAACGAAAAAAGGTGCCCTGCCCTGCACATTGGTTGGCCCCGAAGGGCGGGGGGGGGGGGGGGGGGCTTGGGATGTGCCTTTCGAGTCTTCTCAACAGGCACTATGCAGAATAGGAGGTCCCGGCAAATAACCGAGTAATCGCACCCCCCGATCGATAGAATGGGCCGGCCTATCTGAGCTTGTGAGCTGCCAGCTTTTGAACCATCTGCAAGGTCCCTAACCGGTTTTGGGAACCTTTTACAATTTTTTCTTTATCTGATTTTCTTTGTGTTGTTTATTTTTTTTCATCATTTTTCTATTTCTTTTTTCCTTTCCTTTTTTTGTTTTACGATCTTTTTAATTTTAATTTTCTTTTTAAAAATCACAAATTTTGAGAATGTTCAACATATTTTAAAATTGTTTATTTTTTCATAAATGTTCTAAAATTCCAAATTATGTTCATGTCTTCAAAAATTGTTCATGTTTCACAAAATATTCGGAATCTTGAATTTATTCAGGTTTTCATAAAATGTTTGGGGTTTAAAAAATTTGTATGTGTTTTAAAAATTGTTCACAATTCCAAAAAATCTACGAGATTTAAAAAAACATGTTTTTTTCAAACAATTTCCATGTTTAAAATTTTGTTTATATTTTAAAATTTGTGCCTAATTTCAAATTTTGTTGTTATTTAAAAAAATCCCAATGTGTTCCAATTTTTTAAAGATAGCTTGCATTTTATTTTATTTTTGGGGAATTTCCAACAAGTAATAACACACACAGGTTAAGGTGTCTGACTCAGACTAGCCATCAATTGGTTCGTCATATATGTACACGGGGGTGCATGTGACACAACTACCAATTCACGCAAGACGCAACTAGCTGTGCTATAGACCATGTGGCACAACTACTGATTCCGCGAGAAGGACGGCAAGGACGCCGGGAAGGGTGGATGATCTCCATAACTAGCATGTAGGTTAAACAGGCCAAATTTTGTTACTCTGATGGCAATGTCTTGGTGTAGTAGCCGAACGATGTGTGTAATGCATTCTTTACGTAGTTGTATGAGTTTGTATGGATTTGAGGTCCGCTAATTGAGGTGTCCGGTTGTGAGAAGGAAAATTTGAGGTATGACAGAGCAGTGCCCGCTGACGCGCCCGGGCACATCTGCGGGCATTTGAAAGGCCAGATTTGCCAAGTCTAGTTATAGATGCTCGTGTAGGGGTTTGAGGGGCCGGATTTGTCAAGTATGGTTGTAGATGATCTTTAACTGCTCCTCATCATGGCACCGCCGATTTACCTGGCCTGCCGATGGACCTCCTGCTGACCGACATGGCTGCTGGATTTCACCAGCACTATCCGCTTCGGCGTCGTCTGCACGTACTGGTACCACGCCTACAAGACCTTCCCCCGCCTCCACCTCCACTTGCCGAAGCAGGCCCCTTGCATACTGCACGCCTGCGACGTGTACGGTCCCAAAGACGCCGCCCTGTAATGCCTTGCCAGCAACGCCACGTTTCGCGTTCCACGAAGAGAGCGGGGGATTCGACTATTCATGTCTTGGTTGGGTGTTCATAACCAACGAGTCTAGGGACCCATACCTGCTCAACCCTATTACCGGCTCGCAGGCCGCACTCCTGTCGGACATTGTACCATGGGGAGAAACGCTTTGGCCGCGACCATATAAGTGTGCTCCGAAGGCTCGACCGGAGAACAGAGTCCTTGACCCAATGCCCACCTGGGCGTGGCATTCAGGGTATATCCAGGTTGCCATCTCCTTTGCCACCAAGATAGCTGCATGCACCGTGTTAATCTTGCATACCCCAGAAGAGTCGAGGCTCTCCTTTGCTAGGCCCGGTGACAAGCAGTGGACATTGCTTCCTAGCGGCCAAGGCTTCGTAGATGTTCTTTACAATAATAAGGACGACTTGTTCTACGCTCTATGTCATGTTAGTTCTATTTACACTTTACACATTAGATCTTAATGGGCCTTTGCCGATGGTGACGATGATCATGCATGGCATGTTAGTCTGGGGCAACCCTACCAAGTATCTTGCATTCTCCCCATTAAGTGAACTCCAGCAAGTCTAGAGGATCTAGAACTGCGTATATGTTCCAATCAAAGAAGTGGTCGATGAAGATGGGGTAGATTTCGGCAATGAATACGACGATGACAAGTTTAGTGATTTGTTAAAAGATGATGGTAAGTTCACAATGATGAAGCTCCTAATTTTCAAGGTGGACATCGGCAGGCAGAAGCTGATGGAGCTACGGGATATTGGAGATCACACGCTATTCCTCGAGTACAATAATGTCGTGTGTGTTCCCACTAAGGACTTTCCGGCGTTCAAACAAAACCGCCCTTACATCACGGATGACCGTTTTAAATGGAAGCCAACATTAAAAGAGGACATGAGTATTTGGAACGTCAAGGAGTGGAATATGCAGAAACTTCAGGATGCATGGTCATGCATGTATTCTTGGCTAGATTTACCAACTCTGATTTGGATCATGCCAAGGTTTTAGTAACTATTTTATATTAAGCATAACATCAGAGAGGCGATGAAGTCCGGTTACCATGGTGAGATGTGTCATAGAAAAGGGGCTCGATTTGTTCGATGTTTGAAGAAGTTGACATATTTTCCCTAAATTGTTAAAAGTTCATCATACAATTTCTGAATAGCTTGTCTCAGTATACCTAATGTTCATAATTTTGTACGAGAAAAGTCTATTTTTGGTCCCTTAACTAAATGATAATATAAGGACGGTTTGTCCCTTAATTAATTTTGAAATGAGACAACTTCCTTAATAAAAGAGCAAGGCTACGTCCACGTAATGATTTACACAAATTTATGAACTTATCCGAGGTGGGAGTGTTTGGTTGGATTAAAGGAGAGGGTGAGCCCGCCCCACCTGAAAATTGGGGGGGGGGGGGGTGATTAGATTAGTTGGAAGTTTTTGTAACAGGTATGTAGGCCTTCGTAGGTTTAGGGTTTTTGTTAATAAAATTACAAAGTGGGTTTACTCCGAGGTGGTTTCATTGATGACTTGTCGTATTTTTTGACCAAAATTAAGATCTAACTTTGCCACATTATTTTCTTCTCCATACTCTATGGTAAAAAAAATCCATAGAGTTGGCATGGAATTCCCAAAGCACGACATGGACGATTTGGAAACGAAACATACACAAGAATAACTTCAGTTTGCCCTTCAGCCGCAGCCTTCTTTAGTTTGACCGCATGTTTTCAACAAAATGGACAATCCTTTTTGTCTTGAGTTAGGAAAGTACAACAAAACAAGAAGTAAGAGTCCTACAATTACAACAAAACGGTGAGGATTGTTTTGTTCAAAGGATAAATCGTTTTTATTTCTTTAAATGAACAAGAATGTGGGCTTAAATGGGCTGCAATGTCCTATTTTCTCGGACCAGCGGGTGGCTGATGCGGGTGATCCATGCATCCGGCTGGTCAATGGCAAGCGTTTCGAGCCGGACGACCAGTGGCAAAAGGAGGGGAAGGGAGTGGACGACAAGGCGAGCGGCCGAGGGAAGGGAAGCACAGGAGCAGCGACGTTTGAAATGCAGACAAGCAGTCGAGACAAGTGCTTAGGTTTGGATGACCGGCTCCTGCATTTGTGTCTGTGGATTGGTCACCATTTATCTGTGGACGGTTGTGGGTCAACTATGAAAATATCACATGGTAGATGAAAGTTGTCTTAAAAAATAACATGGTAGATCGAAGAGTCCTAAATTTTTCCCTTTTTCCTGTTTGCAATCTACACAAGTCGCCGCTAGAGTTTCCGTCGAGTTGATCGATGGAATTGATCTAGCTAGCTTCTACCGGGCTTATGTATGTACAAGAGTCTTTGGCTGGACATGCAGTCACGCATGTAGTGCTGCTAGTAGAAAAATCAATTAAGCTGCTTCTATGGTTTGCTAGGTTTTTGCATGTACGTGTATAGCTTCAGGTGAATTAGTTCAAATACTGTAAAACCAACAAAATCAGAAAAATATGACATATAGTGAAAAAAATCTGCAAAATGTTGGGTGTGCCACGGCACACCAGGCACACCCTTTAGGTCCACCAATGAAGTCATCAGATCCGAATAATCGGTTTTGCAAAGAGACAAACCTCTATGGCTCCATGGCAGCGCCACAATAGAGAAAAAAGACCAAAATACTTATATTTATAAAAACACTACGTTCACAACTAGTGATGCTGACAAAGACTACATAACTACAAGGATCTGAGTCCCCTCCACTCTCACTGCCAAGACCAGTCGGAAGGCAAGGGGACAGAACGAATTACCTGCGGCGGCTGTTGTTCTTCGTATGTATAGTACTAGCCATTTTGACATCCTGTGCATCACATTCACACGAACAATGATCTTATTGGTGCACGCTGACTGAGAGGGGCATATTTCTTCAACATCTCATTCTCAACAAAATCATGTGGAGCTCGCGCAGTTTCGGTGGTCAAGGAAGGATGAAGAGAGTGCAACTCGAGTTGCCACTGCCGCAGCCGCGACAATGGAACACAATAGCTCCTCACATCCGCACGCTGAATATACCTCAATCCATCTGTGCAAATTATTAAACTACTACTACCCTGGTTTATTAGTCCCCCTGTATTTTGGGTCGAAATTTGATCTTTAGTTTAACTACCAACAAATAAGTTGTATACCACAAAAATAGTATCATTGAAATCCTCTTTCGAATATGTATATAACAAGTATAAGTTTTGTGATATACAACGGGAAGGAGGGTACCAAAAATAAATATAAAAGTGTTTAGATCACTACTTTAGTGATCTAAACGCTCTTATATGTATTTACAGACGGCATACATTTTAAGGAATTTGCATGCATCTCTAAGCACGCACAGATACCAGACCAGAGGCCATGCAAGCTTTCTCATTTGAAAAGGAGGTCCTAGCTTACCTAGGTAGGTGTATAGGTTTCATGTGAGTTTGCTCGTCTTGAGGCGACGACTAAACCAACGGCCACCATGGCAACTGTTCCGGCAATGAACAACACCCACACCAAAGCAATGTGAGGGCGTGTTGCTTGGGTGAGCACGGCAGCTCTGATCTGTATGAGGCTCGCGCCAACAGAGAAGATGACGGTGAGCAGTGCGACCACTTCCATGTTGGCCGAGATAATGATGATGTCGTCATACGGCGATTGTTGGGCCAGAGGCTTGAGGACAACTTCGATCAAGAGGGACCGGCCGAGCACGAGGTTGGCCATTGTGATCCTAAAATAAATACACACATCTGCCATTGGAAATGGGGGCAAGCGTGATAGCGTGGGGTTGTTGATTGTGTGGTTGAGTGCAATGTTTGTATGATGGGCGCAAGGTAAAATGTTGAGTAGAGATGTGGCATATATAGTGCAATGGTGGCTTTGATGGCCGTCAAGTAAAATGTTAGGCATAGAAGTGACGTATATATAAATAAATAAAAATACTTAACAAACTGTTTGATAATATGACACTGTGTGTTTGTAGAGATCTTGGGAACTCCGAACACTGGGCATTGATGAACACGATCGAGGAGGACTCAGGCCGCCGCTCCGTGACAATTCTCTTCCTTGTTAAGCTGGTTCATTCGGTCTCTCCCAAGCATGATTTTAATTGTTTATGTCATCACCTATGTACACTCTAATTATGCCGAGGCCTAGTGATACTTTTAATACTTTGTATCCGCTTAATGCTATATTTTGAGATAATAAAAGCACCATTGATCGGAAAAAGCGTACGTCCAAGAAAAAGAAGAAGAGAATATCGACATCCATGAAAAGAAAAACATTTACCGGAAACTAACCATCCAAAGACAGCGATGGCCCAGGGGACGCGTGATGGTACGTGAATCAACACTGGCCTGCACGGCGTTGGCACCCAACTAGCGAGAAGCTGACTTTGAAGACCGCGGCGGCCGCTGGGACGATGCTGTTCTCCGGCGGACAATACTGGACCTCACCCTGCAGCGGCTTGAACTACTCCAGCGTCCCACTCCAAGCTCCATTCAGTACTCCTGGTGGGATATGGTCCAATCCAACAGCAGGGGCGAACTGCGAGGCGTCGAGGCCCTGACGAGGAACTCATCCACCGAGGTGTGAGGCCACGAAGGACTAACGTAGCAGCGCCTCATGGATCACCCCGTGCCCGTGGACTGCGTTGCCACGAAGAACGTGATGAGCATGTGCAGGATGATGAGAACGTTAGCTGCCATCTGCCCGGAGAGGTAGATGTTGGTGAGTGCATGCGGATGAGAGGCCATGGACTGGGTGCGGAGGGTGTTCCTCCTCTTCCATGGATGAGTTGCGAGGCAACAAGAAACTAGCTAGGAACTAGAGTGGAGAAAAGAACTAAAACCAGGATGTAATTCCTCAGTGTACTCCGTCCACCCTTGGCTGCTTTATGCAGTGGACGTGTACAACAAGGCCAGGAGGCATCGAAATGTCCCACACGTTGTACACACTAACTTAATTAGCTCGCATCCACTCGATAACATCGAAGGCACACGTTTGTCAGGCGCTCATGCTCATTCTAGTTTTGTTATTACATTGCAGGGGCGAAGTAACTTGTTGATTACAGCATCTATCGCCATGTTAATTAATTGGGTCGGAATGCAGCACGTACCCCTGTCGTCACGTACGTACGAGGTGACAGACAAGTGCACTGTAGTAGTACATCACTGTTATACGTATGGCCAGAATGCATGCATTATCAGTCACACATACGCAATTACATCACCGTAATAGTACACTTTCATGCCCCCACGGTAGCTAGCTGTGGAAGAAAATATATACTAATTGGATGATCCGTTGCAATAATCAGAATACATTGTGATAAAACGGGAACAAATAATACAACAGATTATTATTACAGCATGTGATGAACGACGTAGTACATCCAGCAGCTAGCTGGTAGCAAAGAAGTTTCGGCATCACAACGGTGTCCAAAGTGTTATTGCATTCATTCCAGCTTGTACGCAGACGCCCATGATTGCAACAAGCTGCCGCACCAGAAGGCCAGTAGATCTAACATGATAAAGCAGTTTTTTTGTCAACCACGTAATTTTGTCGCAATAATCTGGAGCGACTCAATCTGGAGTGGCTTTGACTAGGGTCTGCTGGAACTAATATATGTGAAAGACGCATGTCTTTTCACAATCCTAACCAGGGTAATTAACAAGATGATGATGTCTATTGATACCCATTATTGAATCAACCTTGAGCAATTAACAGTTAGAAAATGACAAAGAGAAACTAGTGACCCATTTGAGGGAGTACCTTCGTCGACTCAGTAAATATTGCTATCCTTCCGAATATTTGTGTACTTCTACGAAACCATGTTTAATTAGATTTTATTAGATCAGTTCATTTTACAGTGACTTACAGAAAAAGGTGCAAGTTGCACTTTTCATTAACATGAAGATCAACTTTTTCAGATAACAATCCAAAATTAACAAAATCTCAATCAAATAAGAATTAGCAAAACCTTTATAAATAATCATTATTTCTTATAGAGACTAAGCTTAACTATATTCAAATTACCCAGGCGAAAGTACACGTGCATAAACTAACATAAGCTATTTTTTTTTTCATAAATGACACTTTTATTAACTCATAATATAGGTAGTATCAAGAGGATACAAGGTAAATACCTGGATGCACTTGGGTGCTGGTGCACCTGATAGGCAAAAAAAAATACAGAGAAGGTCAAAAATATCCTGAAACATTTTTGAAAACAAAGTTTACCTACTTTTGTACCCGTATAAAAAGTTCAGCGCAGGAATAAACTTCCGTTGACCTTGGCCAAAAAAAAAAATTCCTAGTACAAAGCTTATAAACAGTAACTTGTATATTTATAGTCTTGATTTTGTTTTTCGTAGCCGACAATACATTGGAAGGTTTTCCTTTGCGAAACTTTTATACCGGTACAACTTTTGGCCATGCCCGTCCCCAAAAATTTTCAGGATTTTTTGACCTTTTTCAAATTACTAAATTATTTTTGCATATCACGGGTGCACCAACACAGGGGTGCACCAAGTTTTCCTCCGAGGATACAAAGCATATGATATGCATGGTTAGAATGCACATAGAAAAACACGGGCAAATGCAAAGTGATAACAGATTGAAATCATTAAGTAAAGTAAGAACATATACCCACCTAACTATTGGCAACGTATGTTGGTGCATGTAGTGACGCTACACAAAGAGCCAGATGATTGTAGCGATGGTGGCAGCGATGACGAGGAGCTCCTCCAGCGTGGCGGCATCGCCGGGGCGAGGACGTGGCGCGGGCGCCTCCCTATCGATCGCAGCCACCCTCATGTGGATCGCGTGCACGGCCACAAAGAGCGTCAGTACCATGAACATGAGAGCCCTGGCAGGTGGTGGCGTGCCCGCCGGTCGCTCTGTGACGGAGTTGATGTGCACGGAAGACGCCATGGATAGGAGCTGAAGAGCAATCATACGATCGAGTTCCTCTGCCATGGCCGCTGGCGCTCGGATGTGCCCTCCTGTCGGCGAGACCGGCCGTGAGTATATGTAGCGAAAGCACATAGCTGCAGGGTCGGCTATTCGTCAAGACGCCAAGTCAACGTTGTCTGACTCCTGCCGCTTGGCCAGCACATCCACAATTGTGCATGCTAGTGGAGAGAGACTGATCGGACAGGTCCGTCTCCATACGCGACGCTATTGGACGGGAGGGCCTCCTCGACTACATCAAGGTGTCCTGCTACGATGCCGCGGCGTGCTAAGCCCTAGGTAGGTCGTCCGCGACCTAGGGCTTATATTGCCTGTCACTGTCCAAGGTAATCAAACTGTCTCGTGGATTGTACGATCACATCAATGCATAGGTCTTTGGTACGGATTTTTTGTTTACGCTTCTGTTGGCAAAGCGAGCAAGGAATGTGACAGACTCGTTGGATGTCTTGTGAGAAGAAGACAATGTTTAACCTAAAGATGGCCTGGTTTTCAGAGAAATGGAGCTTTGGGTTATTTCTTTCTTTTTCGAGAAAATGTGCACCCTATTCTGGCTGGACCTCCATTAAAGTGGGCTCTGGTGTTGGCACCCTATTCTGACTCAGATGGGCCGGGAACCTTTGCGGAACGCTTTTACGCGTTATTCTCGATCTGTGTTTGCCCACAGCTCTCGGTGGTTGTGGCCTTAGCTGACTTAGGCGCTATTGCCTACCGCCGTACCTTCGGGGCGGTGGAGCTCGAGCAATGGGAGGAATTGCTAGAGTGTATTGCCCTCCAGTCCCCCTCCCTTGAGCCCGATTCGCTGTCTTGGCATCTCGAGCCAAGTGGTAGATTCTCGACTAGATCCCTATACCAGGCGATTGTTCCCACCTCTGGCCCGGTAGAACTATTGGTGCTTTGGGAGATTAAACTTCCCTTGAAAATCCGCATTTTTCTCTGGCAATGGGTTCGAGGTCGTCTCCCATCAGGCACAGAGGTCCGAAAACGTAATGGCCCTGGGGATGACCTCTGTCCCATTTGTTTGGTACCGGAAGATTGCAACCACGTCTTCTTCCGGTGCCCTGCAGCGCAGTTCCTCTGGAGCTGCTTCCGGGAGGTGGTTGGTGGCAATTGGTGCCACGACAACCTCCCGGACTTGTTTGGGGAGGTCCTTAGACTCCCCGGCGCTAGTCGCGCCCCCACTTGGGTGGTTGTGGGTACCTTGGCATGGACCCTCTGGTGTACCCGCAATAAACTTGTCATCGAACGCGTGATTCCGTGCCGTGTGACTGTCTATAAAATGTGTGGCTTCTTACAGCTAAGGAGACCGCTTAGCAAGCGGTGCGACCGAGACATCATCGACAACATCATGACGGGTCCTCGTTCCTCGGCATCGGCTTTTGCTCCACCACCGCCACCGCCGCCGCCACCCCCGAGCCGGATTAGATGCTTTTTAGCTTTGTTTGGGGCTTGTCCTGATGTGTCCCCAACGTGACTTTATGACTTGATTGTACTTTGTACTGTTGTGTTGGATGCTTGGTGCGTTGCTTTATAATATAAAGCGGGGGAAAACCCTTTTTCTTAATATATCTATTCTATTTATATAATCTACCTATTATATATACTAAAAACCCAATACAAGTTCTATTCAAGGCACCATATTAATCCACATCACTATCTATATTACAGTATATACTAAAGAATAATGCATATTATATTCAAGGCACACACATTAATCCACATAACTATCTATTCTATTTTCTCTCCATCTATTCTATTCTTTTGTCTATCTATTCTATCTATCTATCTATTCTATTATATACTAAAGCAAAATACAAGGTTCTACAGAACACACCACGTTGATCCACATCATCAAAATTACTTAGGCTGTTAGATTTGTAGCTCAACATATCACATCTGTTGGATCTACACAACCATAGCTATTATAGTAATGGGAATATCCATGTCATATATCATTAGATCTATAGAACCATTATACATTAGATCTATAGAACCATACCTAAATAGATTGTATCCATTATACATATTTTTACCATAATTCTACTAATAGCACCATAACCATTAGATCTACATAACGTACCTAAATAGATTGTACCCGTTAGATCTACATAATCATATCTAAATAGATCGCACCCGTTAGATCTGTATAATCATACCTAATACATCACACACATTAAATTTTTACTATCAACTGACTACATCATAACCATTAATTTACATAAACGTACCCAAATATATCACAGCTCATAGATCAACATAAATGGACCTAAATATATTGTATCTATTAGATCTTATATCTATTATTATATACAAAATAACATTATGTTTTTCGGGCATTGATATGTTATGGCAAGAGCATTGATAAGCATGGTAAATGCTTAGTCAAATGGTAGAAGGTATCTCTTCCAAAGTATGCTGGTGGCCTTGGTGTATTGGATTCGAGGAAACAAAACCAAACATTACTTATCAAGCATCTCTATAAATTCTTCTATCATCATGATATACCTTGGGTGCACATGATTTGCGAACATTATTATAGTAATTGGAATATCCATGTCACTAATTCCAATATTGACTCATTCTGGTGGAGAGACTGTTGTTCACTTATTGAACCTTTCAAAGATATGACTAAGTTTTGAGATGATGAATGGTTGGATACAAAATTATCATTCAATTCCCCCATCTACATTTTTCTTGTGAATATAAAGGCATTTTGATCTATCATGGTAAGGAATAATATATATCTGATTACAATGGCATGTCTCGTTTCCTATGTATACAGTATTGATGTACAGCAAAGTCAGGAATTCATGAATATATTGCAACAACGTGATCAATGAAATTTTATATGGAATGGCACAAAATACTCCACTAAGAACATCTATGATGAATTAATAGGCAATCCACCTCCTGCAAGTGCCCATTTAAATGGATATGGAAACTTGCATGTTATCAAAAAAATGTTCTATCTTCATTCAGAACAGACTTAATAAAGAGAACTTCTTACCAGAAAGAATTTTTATGTGGAGGATGAAACTTCTGTATTATGCAGCGAAAATGACACTGAGGATTTCATGCATCTATTTTTCGCATGTGATTTGAGCCAAACATTTTCTTTAAGCCAAGGATTACATGGAACACTGATATGGATATATAAGAGATGCTCATTGATGGTAAGCAGTGGATGCCCATGATCTGCAGTAAAGAATCGATCATGGCTGGTTGCTAAGCATGTGGAAACACATGAAAAGTATCATTTTTCACCATAAATCTAAAGACCTCAATTATCATCAAATGTTTCAAGGATTACCGTTGCATGATTATGGAGAGAGCTAAACCCCGTCTGAAGGATGGTATGTAAGCATGGTTGGACACATTATAATTAGTTTTTTTCCTTTTTTATTATAACTATATGATACCTAACATGCCCCTCCAATTTTAAATATCGCATTTATATCAATGAAAAATATGAGTTACAGTAGCGGCCTTCCCTACGGTCTTTTGCTAAAAAAGATATAGATCTAACCGAAAAAATATTTCAGATGATGTGGATTAACATGGTGATTAGATAAATATCCATGTATTATGGTTTTATCATAAAATAGATTAGATAAATAACAATTGTTCTTTCAATTATTATTTTCACAATGCAGGATGGACATGCATCCATGGTCTGCTGCATGTTTATCTGGCTGTTTAACCTTCGACGTTTTTGTTTCAAGCCGTTAGTCTTCCTACCTCTTAAAAAACATTAGGATATCTTTTTAATATATAGAACGTAATTTCACATTTGCAGCTCGTCCTGGAAACGATCTAATTAAGATGGTAATAATACATTGTCCTAGTTGACTACCTTTTGCCTCGGTTTTATATCTAGCTGAAAACAAGTACATACGTGCGTGCCCACCAATAACGATGCAGGTCCTCGCCGAGGTATTTTGTTGTCTTGTCTATCGATCGCCCCAAGAAAAATCCTGGATCGATTTCTCTGTCTCCCCGACTCCATCGTCTCTCTCTGGCTCTCTCTGCTGCCTGCTAGACCTTAATTTCTCAGCTGAGGTGTTGTACCTATATATCCACCTATATAGATGCGATAGCCATAGCTTCATTAATTCTATTCCTCGATCAGTATTGCTTCAAAATTTACTAGTAGATGATTACAAGCTGGAAGTTAATTCCAAGGACAATCAAGTGATCAACCCTAAATTATTATGATAGTTCTTTTTAAGAATCACATCAACATCGTACAAGCAGACGAGTTTATTTAACACCTGACCTCTCTGTACAAAAAAATTCCACGTCACACGCATATATTTTTAGGTGCGCACAGAAGTTTAGATAAATAGAAAAACAGCTATAAGGTGATGAAGAGCCAGGCTGATACATGAACTGCACGCCATCCATGAGCGAAACCTACCTCTAATATACTCATATGTTCATTCCAGTGCTTCAAGCATGCACACAAAGCGTGTATCGAACCGAACATTTCACCCGGTACCCAGACATTAGGGCACACCGATGTTCGTCTCCATCCCCTACGCTCGACGTACGGCAGCCATTGATGAAGGCTCTCCCCTCTGGCCGTACGCTGGGACATATGTGCGGAACTGAACGTCGGCACGTCCCGCCCGGCGTAACGTACGTACGAGTGGCGCACGACCTGGACGCTGGCCGTCTGGCCAATGCTGAGGAGATGACGGCGTTGTGGCTAGCTAGCTTGCGTTCGCAAGCGTGCTTGGTCCATGCAATGCTACGGCCAGCATACGAAACTCACCATAAGCATCAAGGATCTCGCATGCATGCGTGCATGTGCATGCTAGCTACTGTACTACCGACGGAGCTGCAGCTGAATGCCAATGCTATGCGCATGCATTGTGCGTGGTAGACGAAGCAGCGCATGCATTGTGCAAGGTAGACAAAGCAGAATTAAGTTGGACGACCTGGCTAGCTAGCTAGCTTATCTCTGATCATGCCCGAGCACGGGCGTGCTACACACAAGCTACCCACAAAACTAAGGTGAAGTGGTATACTACTGCTTTGCTGGAAGTGCGAGAATGATATATATAGGGAACGTTTCGAAGCATCAGGCCGTGACGTGGAACGATGTTCTCCGAATCAAGTTCACAGTGAAGGGGAAAGCTAGGAACGTCGCGCCAAAACGCATTCCAGTCGACCGAGTCAGACGAGATTAGGACGTCTTTCCTCAGCTTAACAAAACGCAGATGCATTGTTTGCATCGGTGCTTTGGGCGGACATTATTGTTTACATCGGCTCCTGAAAAGCAAGTGTGTAAAAGAAACACAACAGCTCAAATCCTTCGAGTAGCACGTACAAGGGGTGGATTCTCCAAGACCAAGCAAGATCTAGAGGTTTGCTCTCTCACATGGTGATATACAGTTTTATTGCTCGTTGAATCGATGTACACTTTTCAGCGGCTGAGCCAAGTTATGGATTATTATTATTTTCAGCAGTAAGCCAAGTTTGGATATTGGATGTACCTAGAGAACTCCGAAAAACAAGTCTCACATAACAATTTAAAGTCCACGTTGCTGCACAGCACGAGCACTAGTAGAAAAAGGGTCAAATGTGAATCACATTAGTGCCGGTTTGATTTTGAGCCGGCACTAATGAGTCCATTAGTGCCGGTTCCAACGGCTAGCCGGCCGCTCCCATTAGTACCGGTTTGTGGCGAAACTTTAGCACCGGTTCGTGCCACGAACCAGTATTAAAGTGAGTGGTGGCAAGATGTTGTCAGTCTGAGGCCCCTCCAGTACCGGTTTGTGGCGAACCTTTAGCACCGGTTCGTGTTACGAACCGGTACTAAAGGTCGTCCTACATAAACCCTTCATCCACCCGAGCTCGCTCTGTTCTTTCCCTTTCCCCTCTCCTCCTCTGTTCTTCCCCTCTTCCACGAGCTCATCACACATTTGCCCAAAATTTGTCAACATTTGAAGGCCCCCATCCATTCAAATGATCACAAAAGTTAGCAACTTTGTCCTTTCATCTCTCATTGCTAGATTAGCTCTTGCAATGCTTTGTATAGTGATTAATTTGTGAGTTTAGTAGTTTGGGAGGAATTATATGTGCTAGAATTTGATTTATATGCAATTTGAGGTCAAAAATAACACTTAGTTTGCATATGCAGGTGTGGTTTACTTAGTGCCTTCTAAATCTCCGTCGTAACCACCGTCGATCGCCCGCACCGTCCCTTCGCCGGCACCACCTTGTGGTGAGGCTCTTGTTCATGAATGTTTTACATTACCAAATTGATGTTTGTGTGATTTGGATATATAGTTACTCTTATAATTATCTTACCCGTACGTTGTTTGTTATACCATAGTGCCATGGTTTTGATATCCGTCCCCATCGGCCCTCATCCTTGTTATGATTCGTATGTGGTATATTCTCTTATAAAACTAGTTGTTGCGTGTTTATGACAAATTATGCCCATCAAATTGACATAGATATTTTTATCTAGGAGGTATGTGAACCAGAAATTCCAACCGACCCTATTGTCGAGAGGTTAAATTTAGTTGAAGGAGAAAACGAGTATTTGAAAGAAAAATTGAAAAGAATTGAGGGGGAGAAGATGGAATTGGAGTTGCATGTTGCCGATGTCGTCGATGATCACAAGATCAAGATGGAGAAAATGCGCTTGAAGATTAGAAAGATTAGAAAATATGCCATTGATAGTGTGGCTTGGTATCATTATGCTGTTGGATCAATTGTTATCTTAGTTGCGATCTTGATCGCATTTGTTGTTGCATTTAAATTCTTTAGCTAGAAAGTTATTTGCATGTTGCATTTCATTAAGTGTTGTATATGAACTTTATGTATGAACTTGTATTAATTTGGTCTATTCGGTGTTGTGTAATGAAGATGAGCCGACAATGGATGTATGATGACCGATGCTCTCCCGAGTTTATTAACGGCGTGGATACTTTTCTGCTTACCGCTGAGGCAAACAAGCGGGCGGATGGTTTTATGCCTTGTCCATGTGCTGACTGTAAGAATGGTCACAATTACTCTATGTCAAGAATCATTCACGTCCACATATTTGAGTCCGATTTCATGCCCCACTATAATGTTTGGACCAAGCACGGAGAAAGAGGGGTTATGATGGAAGACAATAAAGAAGAAGAGGACGACGACAGCTATCCTGGCCATGGGTTCCCTGAATACAATAATACAACAATGGGGGAAGAAGTTGAGCCGGCAATGCGGGAAGAAGCTGAAGAAGAGGCATCAGATGAGCCTGCTGATGATCTAGGTCGGGCCATTGCCGATGCAAAGAGAAACTGCGCAAGTGATTTGGAAAAGAAGAAGTTGCAGCGCATGTTAGAGGATCACAAGAAATTGTTGTACCCGAATTGCGAAGCTGACAAAAAAAAGTTGGGCACCATACTGGAATTGCTGCAATGGAAGGCAGAGAATGGCGTATCTGACAAGGGATTTGGAAAGTTGCTGGTAATGATAAAGAATATGCTTCCAAAGGACAACGAATTGCCCGAGAGTACGTATGAAGCAGAGAAGGTTGTCTGCCCTCTAGGGTTAGAGGTGCAGAAGATACATGCATGCCCTAATGACTGCATCCTCTACCGCGGTGAGTACGAGGATTTGAACGCGTGCCCGGTATGCGGTGCATAGCGTTATAAGATCAATCGCAATGACCCTGGTGATGTCGAGGGCGAGCGCCCCAGGAAGAAGATTCCTGCCAAGGTGATGTGGTATGCTCCTATAATACCACGGTTGAAACGTTTGCTCCAAAACAAAGAGCATGCGAAGACGATGCGGTGGCACGGAGAAGACCGTAAGAAAGAAGGAAAGTTGAGAGTACCCGCAGACGGATCATAGTGGAGAAAAATCGAAAGAAAGTACTGGGAGGAGTTTGCAGGTGACCCAAGAAACGTATGGTTTGGTCTAAGCACAGATGGCATTAATCATTTTGAGGAGCAGAGCAGCAACCATAGCACCTGGCCTGTGACTCTATGTTTGTATAACCTTCCTCCTTGGTTGTGCATGAAGCAGAAGTTCATTATTATGGATCCTGTATTTCTACACAATATGTTCCCCTTTGATAGGTTCATGGAAGTCTTGAAGAAATATGTTCATAACCGTGCTAGGCCAGAAGGAAGCATCTCGAAGGGCCATGAAAATGAGGAGGTCATTGAGTTTTGTATTGACTTTATTCCTGACCTTAAGCCGATTGGTGTTCCTGAATCGCGGCATAAGGGCAGACTGGATGGAAAAGGCATGCTAGGAGGGCATCAAATAATATGTATGGACGGGCATTCTCTCACTGAAGCACACTACACAGTTCTATAGAACTCCGTCTTGGTGGCTCCATATATGGAGGAACACAAGAATTTTCTACACTCCAAACACTCGGAGCAGTCCGACGACTGGATTACACGTGAACAAATGAGGACTTTCGCCGGTTGGTTGCAGAAATGTGCCATGCATGATGGCGATATTGAAGATGACCTGTACTCGCTATCCCAGTTACCATCTTTGAATATAATGACTTTCAAAGGGTACGAGATAAATGGGAATACATTTTACACGATAGCCCAAGATAAGAAGAGCACCAACCAAAACAGTGGTGTCCGCTTTGATGCAACAACCAACACGGGAAAGAAAACATATTATGGTTACATAGAGGACATATGGGAAGTTAACTATGGAGGTGGTTTGAAGGTCCTTTTGTTTCGGTGCAAATGGGTCAATATGACACGAGGCGGGGTAACGGAAGACCCGTAGTACGGAATGATAACAGTGGATCTCAACAATCTTGCGTATGCAGACGAACCATTCGTCCTAGCCAATGATGTGGCGTAGGTTTTTTATGTGAAAGACATGTCTACCAGGCCAAGAAAAAGAAAAGATAAGGATGCGAATGGATCGTACGATGAGCCAAAGCTCCACATAGTTCTTTCAGGGAAAAGAAACATCATGGGAGTGGATGACAAGACAGACATGTCAGAAGATTATAAAAAATTTGATGAAATTGCTCCATTCACAGTGAATATTGACCCGAGCATCTAGTTAAATGATGAAGATTTTCCATGGCTACGGCGCAAAGGGACACACGTCAAGAAAAAGTTTCACACCCAAAGATCTGGGATTTGATCGGCTTCACTATCATCACTTTTGTGTTTCACACCCAGGAGGAAATCTCTGTAATAGTTAGGGTAGTTAAGTGTTTTGGCATTTGAAACACAAAGAAATTTTATGTGCAAACAAATTCTTTCATGCATTTACTGATTTTTTCAGCTAAATAACCCTGAAATTGAAAAGCATTTTAAATGAACTCAGAAAAGGTTGAAAGTTGGCATGGTATCATAATTTCACCCACATAGCATGTGCAAAAAAGTAGAGAGGGTTACCGCAAAAACTGGATGCACTTCCTGTACAAAATGGACAATCTCTTTCGAAGTATCAGGGTTTCGGACGAAAACTCATCTGTTACAAAGGCATTTCATTTTTTAAATAACCTAAGTATTACCAAATTGAATATAATGATAAAACACAGTAATATTAAACATAAGAAAAAGAATCACTGAAAAATCTATTTTCAAAGTTAAGTTATTCACAAACTAGTTTTTTCACACAAATTTCAAATAATTCAAAATTTAAACTATTCAAATTTGAAAACTACCGGCACTAACAGAAAGTTTGTAATTTTTTGTACCTAAAGCAAAAATATTCACAAAGAAACTCTAAATACAGCAAAAACTCAAAAATAAATAAAACAAAAATAAATAAAGCAAAAAATTTAAGAAAATAAAAAAGCCCGCCTACTGGGCCAGATCGGCCTGCATACGACTAGAAACCCAACGTGTTGTTGGGCCAGGATGCAGGCCCGCAAAGGCCTAGTAGGCAGAGAACAGGTAGGCCTAGTAGGCCTGCTTTGCAGAGGAGTTCGAGAGAGCTACCGCACTGGGGCTTATAAACCAGTGCGGACGCCCCTCGGCTAGCGAGGTGGGACTAAACTTGCCGCACCGCAACTGCGCCAGCGCACCACCTTTAGTACCGGTTGGTGGCTCCAACCGGTACTAAAGGGTGGGTCTTTAGTACCGGTTGGTGCCACCACCCGCTACTAAAGGGGGGGCGCTTCCCGCCGCTTGTCCTGGCCAAAACAGACCTTTAGTACCGGTTGGTGGCTCCAACCAGTACTAAAGGGGTGTTCTATATAAGAAAGCACTTCAAAAAAATTCAGTTTCTCATCTCTCCCTCTGCTTCTTTCTCCTCTGCCCCGTCGCCGCTGCCCCTCGTCGCCGCCCCCGTCGCCGTCCCCGTCGCCGTCCGTCACCGTCCCCGTCGTCGTCGCCGCCTCGGCCGCCCCCGTCCCCGTCGTCGCGCCCCACCCCGTCGTCCCGTCGTCCCCGCCCGGCCCGTCCCCGTCTCCGTCATCGCCGCCCCGTCCCCATCCCCGTCATCACCGTCCGTCTCCGTCGCCGCGCCTCGCCGGTGAGCTCCTGCCCCGGCCACCATGTCCACGCACACACACACACACACACACACACACACACACACACACACACACACACACACATTAGTTTTTAAGTTATAAATTTTAGTTATAAAAATTTTTCTGTTTTTTAGTTATAGAAATGTTAGAAATTTTTCTGTTTTCTAGTTTATAGAAATATTAGAAATGTTAGTTATATAGAAATGTTATAAAAAAATTCTGTTTTTTAGTTATAGAAATATTTATAGAAATGTTAGCAATTTTTCTGTTTTTTAGTTATAGAAATATTAGAAATGTTATAGAAATGTTAGTTATATATATAGAAATGTTAGAAATTTTAGAATTAGTTTTAGTTAGATGAATTAGATTAATGTCAAATTGTTAGAATTTTGCATATAGAATTTTAGTTATCACAATCCAATCATTTAGAAAATGTTACTTTTTGCGGGCATATTAGTATTTGTTCTCGATGATGCCCGGCCCGCATCCTCGCCGTCGACCCATTCGCGACGACGTCCGGCTGACCCATGTCCGGGACTGGGCTCCGCTGGGCTGGCACTGGGAGGTGCTACCTGGAGGGGCGCGCCGCTTGGTGAGGAATCCGGCCTCGGGTCCCGTCGTCGACCCTGATCTCCTTTGGTGGCGTTTGCATGGGCCACATTCGGTGCAGAGGGAGCAGGCCCCACCGGAGGTGGTGCGTCGCCGTGTCAGGGAGGAGGACGAGCACGTCCATTGCTATATGGCTGCTATGGACGTCAGGTTCTCCAATACTTGGCAGGTTCTTTGGGCAGATGACCGAAGATATGATCATGTGATGGTTCCTTCTCTTTGGGTGTCCACCGCCCGCGCCCCAGGAACCGCGAGTGGCCTAGATTCTTCTGTAGTATTCGATCTTTATTAGGTATCTAGCTAGTGATGTATTCGATATATAATATTCGAGATGATATATTCGAGATTATATATATTATTCGAGACGATGTATTCGAGATTATATATTAATTGAGGCGATGCATATTATGTACTATATGATTCAGTTTTTTCTTATTGATTGCATCCATGCATTGTAATTTGAATACTAAATTGTTTTATATTTCTTTTGTATTAGTTAAGTAAAAGCTATGGCGGACAATACCGACAGAGAGAGGGAAGAGGAATTGTTCGAGAACATATGCAGCGCTCGCAGGCTAGATGATCTGAATGAAGCAAATGACGGCTCCCAATATCTGAACAATAGCGGGGAGAGTGATGATAAGATATTCGATCTCGACGACCGAGCTGATGAATTCATGAACTATGATTATGATTATGATGATGCAGACAATGTCTACGATGACACGGACAATAATGTTGATCTTGAAATAACAAAGACTACCGGCGAGGTGTATTTATATAAGCAGGCATCTGGTGATCATCACATGTTTTTTTATTTGAAGATATATTAACGAATCGATCTTTCTTCTTTCAACCCACTAGATCGAGCAAATCTGCTTCTACAGACAGCAAGACAAAGCGAGGCCCGGGCAAAAAGTTGAAGGAGGGTGTAAAGTACAACATCGACTCCACCTAACCTAGTGGCGAACCCCTCACGCCTAAGAACATTACGAACAAGTGGACTCGTCAGTGCGGAGTTCTTGTGAAGGACCAACTCCCGATCTCCATTAAAGAATGGAAAAATCCAAAAACTAAATGTCCAGATGTTACTTGGGTCGACGACAGAGCAAAAAAACCTTTGGGAATCTTTGATGGAACATTTCACCCTACCAGATTATTTCACTGATGCAGATGTGCAGAAAGTCAAGGACGCTGCTCTTAAAAAGATGGCAATTGCATTCAACACCCACAAGAAAACTGTATGTGCCAACTACCTCACTACAGAAAGGAAGACTCCAGAATTTAAGGGAACACTGGAGAAGTAAAGAGAACACTGGGACGATTTCATGAAATTCAAGGAATCAGAATTATCTAAGGAACGGTCGAGAAAAAACAAGGTCAATGCCACAAAAAAGACGCAGTTCCATAGGCTGGGTCCAGGTGGCTACGCGGTGGCAATGCCTAAGTGGGATAAGTCTGAGCAAGAAATGGAGGCTGCAGGGGTCACTCCGGTTACTAGGAGCTGGCCCCCAGGTGCAGAACTGGGTTCTATGCGCATGGGGGGCGTTGGACCCGAAGACAGGCCTGGTTTCGAAGAAGGCAAGTCTAAAAGGAGCCAAACAAAAGATACTTGACACAATAGAAGAAGCTCGAAAGGGGGTGTTCACGCCCAACAGAGAGAACGACGAGCTTACGCGCACCATGGGAAATCCTGAACACCCGGGAAGAACACGAGGCAAGGGCGTTATTCCCTAGTATGAGGGCTTTTCAGAATGGAACGACGACTACAGGACCCGTGCAAGAAATAAGATGGAGGAGGAGAAGAAGAGGAAGCTGGAGGAGGAGCAGAGGAAGCAAGACGCAGAATGCCTTCAAGGCCTAGAAGCAAGGCACGCGGACTTGGCACTAAAATTCCAGCAGCAGCAGCAGCAGATCGACTCACTTAGCCAGGAAAGGGGGTCTCAGCAGTGGCAACAGCAAGCGGATGATGGTCCAGCATTGGATAGCACCGTCCCATCCATGCCAAGAAGCAGTGTTGGTTCCACCCCAGGCGACACACTGCTGGATACATACCCTATGGATGACATCATAGAGAACACTAACTGTGAGCTACACTCCAAAATAAATAACATATCCATGAAGGTGGCGGACGCCATTGCTTTTACAATTACCCCCGAAGCAACCTTCCATTGCACCCCGATTCCAGTGGGCTATGCTTGTGTCTTGGTTGATGAAGTGGTGGACCCATATCCAGGGCTACAGCTTGTCATTCCTGGAGGTGACGACGAGCGCACACTGGATGAGGCCATACATCGTATCATCCTATGGAGAAAGGATTGCATCATCTTTTGAAGTCCACCGACAACACGTTTGCCGACTCCTCCTCGAAGTTCACCACCGAGTCAGCAGACTCTCGCCTTCTCCAAGTCCACGAACGTGTGAGCCTACTCCTCCTTGAAGTCCGCCACCTTCTCCAAGTCCATGAACGCGTGAGCAGACTGCTGCTTCAAGTCCGGCACAGCGTCAGGCCACTCCTCCTGTTTCAAGTCCGACACCGTGTCAGGCCACACCTCCTGCTTCAAGTCCAGCACAGCGTCAGAACACTCCTCCTGCTCCAACTCAGCCACGTCATCCATCTCCACCGTCTCAGCAATCACAGAAGAGACACGCCGCAGCTATGGTGCGTAGAGGTACGAGTCGAGGTAGTACAGGAACTACAGGCGGAGACAAGTGATATAAATATGGTCCAAGCCTCGCTCCTCTTCCTCAGAGGCCTTACGACATGACCGAGGAGCAAAACGCAGCCATAGTGCGGGCCCAAGTGGACGCCCATTTTGGACCGAAACCGGCACCGCCGCCAAGGGAGAAAGTGCCTGAGGAAAAGATTGACCACTTCATTCGTATGGCTAGATCACCAGCTCCCAAGCCTGTTGACTCAGACTATGAGCGCCAAATCAGGAAGGCACATCGAGCACGACTACAGAAGGAAGCGAGCTCGAGCTCGAGCCAACAAGCAGCTGGAAAAAAATGTGGGAACCCCGTTCCCCAGCTGGGAGAACAGGCGGCGCAATCGATCCCCCGCTTGTTGTGCCAACAACGCATGAGAGGAGTACGCGCGCCCAATATTATTGTGGGCAAACCGTTAACGTTCCCCAGCTGGGCGATGTGGTAATAACCGAGGAGCATATAATGAAGGGTGAAATGCTCAAGATCACTGTTGGACAACTCCTCGAAACCGAGCCCATGTCTCCGCTTAGAGAGGAGGAAATAAAACGGAAATATGTCCGGAGCCAACCTTTGTCGAGCCAGACAAGGTCAAGAACCTCCCAATGAGAGTGTATGAATTGCAGCAATGGTACATGAACATTACCAAGATTTTCAGTCGAAAGTCCCTTATGGTGAATGTCAAGGAGGAGCATTACTTCCATGAGAAAGCTCTGTCCATTGAGTATTCAGAACTATTTCAGTTATACAATCAAGACGCACTCGACAAATCTATCGTCAGTTGCTATTGTCTGTAAGTGATTTCTTTCTATAGTTTAAGTCTCAAGCTAGCTATAGTGATCATTTTGATCAATCATTACATGTAATTATCCTCACTATATTCTTTTCTGTGGTATTATATATATGTAGGATGAAGATGTATGAAATGAAAAAATCCGGACGCTATGGCATTGGGTTCATGGACCCAAATACCATTAATGAGTACACATGGAATCTTCCAACTTGTCGAGTAAGTTTAGAGGAAAGCATGCACTACTAGGAAAAACCTTATACACAGAAGTTTATCAGCAGCGCGGTTTAAAAATGAGCGCTATTGTTAATTAGTAGTAGCGAGGGGTATAAAAACTGCGCTACTACTAAGTTGATAGTAGTAGCGAGGGCTATAAACCCGCGCTACTACTAAATGGTCTCCAACAATGCCCCTGGGATAGGCCATAGTAGTAGCGAGGGGTATAAAACCAGCGCTACTACTAAGTAAGTAGTAGTAGCGCCGGTGAGACCCCACGCTACTACTAAGCGTGTCCACCCCGGCCCGATCCCCACCCCCCACCCCACCAACCGTCCTTGTCCACCCACTCCCGTCTGTCTCCAAAAAAAAGCACGGAGCCCGATTCAGATCCCCAACCTCCTCTCCTCTCCCAACCCAGTTGCCGCCGGCCTCCCTTCCACCTCCTCTCCTCCGTCCGTCCGCCCCCATGCCCCCCGCCGCGTGCGCCATGCCGGCGGCCGCGCGCCCGCCGCTCCCTGTCTCGTGCCGCTGCCCGCCCCCGCCCCCCTCCGCCGCGCACGTGCCCGCCCGCCGCCCTGAGCGTGTCATACGACCGCCGGAGGTCTCTCCGCCCTCGATCGTATGTCTTCCTAAGTATGCCCGCGTGAGGGAGAGAGATGGAGATGGTGCTCCGACCGACGCCATGGAGGTCTCTCCCCCCTACCTTCCCTTCATGCGTGTGTGTGTGTGTTGGTCATGATTTTGGCCAGATCCCGGATGTTGTTCGATTCAATTTGAATTGCCATTTTCTGATTCAATTTGGCCGGATTCCTCACGCAACGCAGGTCACAAGAGACCGCCGACGCCTCCCTGCTGTGGGCCGACGCCACGCATGGATGTTGGAGCCGGCGAGGTACACGACGGCTCCACCTGCGCCTCCCACAGCAGCAACTCCTAGCCGAGGTATGCCCTCCTCTCCTCTCCTCTCCTTCCTCCCTCTTCACAGATCTCTATCTTGCCCAAGGCAATCGATCAAGTTTATTCATGTTCTGTACGTAGATGCTGCACTATTTAGATCTCTGGTTGGTTGGTCACATTGGAGACCAAGACTGGAATGTCACAAGGATTCCACTGAAGAAAACTACTGCACTTTTATGCAGGGATTGACGTCCCAACAGACACTGATTAGGCTAATTGCTACCCGTTTGCATTATATATATTATATATATATATATATATATATATATATATATATATATATTAATAACAACAAGTTCGATGCTTCCTTCCAGCATGTAACCAACCTGACACCACAAAGTGTTCGAAAAGTGACAGAATGGATATCCGGAGACCGGATCATTTTGAATTAACACACACAATGCTGACAGTCAACGTCTCAATCTGTTTCTCAAAGAAAATAAAAACATCTTGAAGTCCAACTCAAGATAGAAAATTAGTAAGTCCAAGAAACACCACGTGCACGCTCAGTTTCCTCAATTAAGCGCCAATAATTTCCTTCTAAAATTACTGATACCCCTACCACACTTCTGAATTTTGTTCTTGTCGCAATGAGCCAATGTGCTGCTTATAGGGACCCCATATGAATCAAAAATTTGATCGGGAAAGAAGAGTGTCATGCATTGTGCATTATCTGCGGACAGTTTGTATTGTGATTTGTATTTGCACTTTTATGCGGTTGAGAGAACCAAGTATTTGTATTTGCACGTAGGCTAAAGACTACTTGTGATTTCTATGTAGTATTATTTTCAGTTGGTTACTGTAACCTGAAGGCAGAATCTGCAAGCAAAATAGCAGTGAGCAAGTCCTGGACTGGATGATATGTGTTTGGTCATGATTTGTTTGGCTGTAGCATCTCTCTCTAGTGTTAAGCGCGTCGTGGATATGTCCTTGTAGTATATGTTTGTTGTCGCAAAATTTTTACAGTGATAGGAGTTCTTGCAGACCAATTTACAGAAGAAGAGGGATTACAGTGACAGAGCATTGGACCTTGTCAAGTGGTTTCAGAGGAGGATGGAGATGGCTGCCTTACTACAGTGGAGGGCTTAATAGACTCAACTATTTGCCATCCCTTTGTGCACTACACGCATGTTCAGTAGCTGCCATTTTCTTGTACTAGCACTGCCAAGATGGATGTTCCTAAAGAGTTGTGACTCCCAAGTTCCCTGTATTCTTCCTTCCTTCCTTCTGTCCAAAATCACAGCACGTTCACAGCACCTTCAAACCTGCATGTGATGGACATAATAAAAGGTTCAGAACAATATGACCCCACAATTAAGAATAGTATGCAAGAACTTAAACAGTTGTATGCTCCCAATTAAGCATAGATGCAATAATAGTACAATAATAATCAAATATGCTTGCACTCATAAACAAAACGATTTATTTATAAAGATGTAAGTACATATAGGCTGATGATAATTTGAGTTACGATATGTTATGCTAACAATTTTATGGGACTACAGGTTTTGAGATCTTTGCTTTCCCATGCAACCAGTTTGGTGGGCAGGAACTTGGCATTGATAAGGAAAATGTTCAGATTGATTTCTGACAAGGTAAATGTGTGCCTGATACTTCCTCCTTTTTTGGTGTCTTTGTTTCAAGCTGATGTAAATGTTACTGGCCTACGTTGTATAGAAGATGATTTAGTGATCTCAAATGATCACACTATCAAATGGTGAATGTGCACCGATAAAGCATGGGAGTTTTTCTTGTGTTACTAGTGTCCGACCAGAATTAGTAAGGTATGATCAACGTGGCCGTATAATTAGATTTGGAAAAATACTAACTTGTTATTTCCTTTGCATTTTTTACTGTAAAAAGTCAAGGCTCACCTATTAACCGGCGGCCGTAGGAGGACTAATCACCTAACTGAAACACTAATAATCAGAAGATAGATTGAACTTCGTTTAATGGATATACAACATATTGAATTATTTTCTATTTGGTCTAATTGATATAATCATGTCTAATAGAGTTCACAATCTTTACTTTGAAGATCTGTAGCTAGACGTTAGAACTGTTGACATGCAAATAATTAACTAACTGCATGTCGT
The DNA here is from genome assembly GCF_018294505.1 of Triticum aestivum. NCBI lineage: Eukaryota > Viridiplantae > Streptophyta > Magnoliopsida > Poales > Poaceae > Triticum > Triticum aestivum. The sequence goes on from NC_057807.1 coordinate 543,835,293, forward strand.
ACTTGAATTACAGGTTTTTTGGTTTCGTCGCTCCTTTGTTATATGGAAGAAGACTTCATGGTTAGCATTATTTATTATAAGACATTCATATAAGATTTTCTTGCCACTGTAAGTAGGAAGTTAATTTTTTTGGTCTGTTTTTTTCTGCGGGGATTTTAGTTTGTTTTTCTAATAGTATATATGATCATTCAGTCACAGTTTCTGTATTTTAGAACTAACGCTCCCCCTAATTAAAATGCAGAAATGTGTTTTCTTTCATTATGTTTCAGTCACTGTCTTAGAAACACTAGAAAATATCTCTTGACAAACTTCTTCATGGAACTAATATTTTTATGCTAATGACAAATTGGATTTATAATCTTTAACCTCGAATCTTTATAGGATTTTGGTTACTACCATATCTGCTCTTGCAGGTCTACTAGAGTATCCACTTCTGAGGTTGATTTTCAAAATGTGTATATCTAATATTTCTTACTGCAGCTTTAAGCTTCACTGTCATCTAACTTTGTCTAGTTAATATACTTACTCGGCAACATGGAAAGTTTCCACATTTGTTCTAGCTGTCTCTATGGGTTAGCGACTTAGCATACATGTTGTAATAAGGTTTCACATTTGCTTCTCTGACAAGGTCTGTTTTTATTCATAGGTAGAAGATAGCGACAGAGTGCTGCCGGATAATGAGATGTTGAAGCGGCAGATTGAATCCATGACACCGAAGTGCAATTGCGACAGATTATCTCTATCTTTTCTTTTCATTTTTCTTATTATTGAGTGAGAACAGAATGAGGAACTGTGTGATAGTACATACAACAACTGTAGTAAAAAGAAACTTATGTTTGCAATTGTTAATGACATAGATACTTGCATGTTCTTTGAAGTGGTCATTTGTGAGTTGCAATGCATAATGAGGTTTTTTGGCTGATTTATTTCCTTCGGTTTCTGGTTAACCATGAAATAGGAGCCCAGCAGTGCTCACTATTGTTGTGTTTACTGGGAACTGTATGCATAAAATGGAATTGGTCGATTTTTTTTTAATTATAAATTAGTTAGTAGTGGCGTGGGAAAAGACTGCGCGCTGCTAGTATTTAGGATACTAGTAGCGTTGGTAGTATGGACACGCTGTTACTATTTTGTTAGTAGTGGCGCGGGTACTAAATAGCAGTAGCGTGGGTGGCACACGCTACTACTAACTTCGTTAGTAGTAGCGCGGGTTCAACCCGCGCTATTACTAACTATTAGCTGTAGCGCCTTATTGGTAGCGCGGGTACCCGCGCTGCTGATAGGCCTAAAACCCGCGCTGCTGCTAGGCTTTTCCCTAGTAGTGATGCTAGAGTTCTTTAAGCGCCTCAATACCAATGAAGATATACTACTTCCTTACAACTTCCGGTGAGTCACACTGTCTTGTACTACAAATTCTGTTTTTGCTTACTAGCTAGCTAGATGTTAATAATTAAGTGTATAGGGTTTACGGTAATTGATTGGTGTTATGCACATGCCCGCTTAATTAAGACATGCAAACGTGTGCGCATGCAGTTTCCACTGGATCTTGTTAGACATTAAGTTGAAGAAGGAAAAGTTGAAGTACTGGACTCACTACTTAAATAAGAAAGTGACTACACCATCTTGAAGGGGATAGTCAACAGGTAATTTCAATCATTATTAACTATATCTCGGCCTATTTAGTTCGTCATTTCCTGATATGAACTATTTAATAACCCCTTTATTAATTTTCTTTGCCGGCGGGCAGGGTTTGGGCAAAGTTCATCAAGGTGACTCCAGCCAAATGGGCAAAAAAACTGTTTTGGTATCGACCAAAGGTAAGTAATTAAGTAGTACTAGCTAGCTAGCTAGCTACCATCTCTTTAATTCTTGTTTCAATACCATTAATTAATTATCATGCCTGATTAATCATTATCTGATTCAATTCCATTCTCGTAAAGGCCCTGAAGCAGGCGCTGAGGAATGATCTGTGTGCATTCTACGTTTGCGAGAACATTCGCATGATGGCGTCCGAAAGGAGCAGATCTCAAAGACAGGACTACGTACGTTTGTCAGAACACTATTTACACCATTATCGATATCTAGTCGCACAACTAATACACATGCATATTGATCTCTTTCTTAACAGTTCAGAGAGGTGCGGGAGCAGCTCCTACCAACGGACCGCATACTAGCACTTCAAGAGGAAATAGCGGGATTTTTGCTCGACCAGGTCATAGATCCCAAAGAAGAATACTATTACCCGCTACCGCCCCATGAACCACTTGTCATCGTGCTCCGAAGGCACCAAGGCAACATGTAGAAGAAATTATATATATATATATATATATATATATATATATATATATATATATATATATATATAATACATGTGTATGTGTGAATAATTAATGGTGTTGGTTGTGAGACATTCGACGATATATATTTATATATATATGCGGTTCTACGTACGTACGAGAAAATCTATTTATATATATGCATAACGTGTATAATATATAGTATCATAAAATACCAGCAAACAAAAAAGAATTAAATGGAAAACACAAAATTAATGGAAACTAAAAAATAAAACTAAAACACCCCCAAACATTTAGTACCGTTGGTGTTACCAACCGGTACTAATGGTCTACCAGCACCCGGGCCTGGCTCGTGCCACGTGGTGGCACTTTAGCGCCGGTTCGTGCTGAACCGGTAGTCAGGGGGGGAGGGGGCTTTAGTCTCCACTCTTTAGTGCCGGTTGTAGAACCGGCACTAAAGGCCCTTACGAACATGCGCTAAAGTCCGGTTCTGCACTAGTGGAGCTTACACGGACAGGTGGGGTCAGCGGCAAATAAGTAAATTTATCGGTGCCAGTATGTACCGGTGGGAAATCCAGCCTCCATCAATTTCCTCAAGATGAGTGCTGTCTGACTCCGTATAAACTTGTAAATTGATTCCCCCTACAATAGTCGGTTAATACAACTGACGAGACTGACACTGCATGTATTTTCAGCCTTTTACAGAGGAGAGAGGGTTAGAATGAAGACGAACGACGCATACAATCAGTCTCTCTTCCCGTACAACTCACATGTATTAATTTTCATCCTCATATTTTTGAATACTTTATATGTTTTGAACCAAATATTCATTTTTTGAGACTTTTTATATATTTAAATATTTGGTGACAAGACCTTCAAAACAAGATCAATCTTGGATATATTTGAACTACTTTTTATTTTACATATTTCAATTCTCTTTTAAATAACTTCCATAAAACTTAAAAATGTTACCGTATTTCATCAAAAAATAAATTCTTTCACTAATTTCAAAAAATAATTTAAGTTATTTGAAAAAGTGGTTTCACTTATTTTAAACCTTATATTTCACTAATTTATAAAAATAATTTCATTAATTGCAAAAAACGATTTCACCAATTTTTAAAAACTAATTTAACTCATTTTTAAACATTGTTTTGCTTATTTTAAAATATATATTTCACTCATTTTCATAAACAATTTCAGTCACTTCAAAACACATATGTTTCTCGTTTCAAATACTATTTTTACTTGTTTCAAAAAATTAATATTTCCAAACTGTTTCACCCATTTCAAAAAATATAATTTGAGTCGTTCCAAAATAAGTATTTCACAAAGCTGAAAAGGCACATTTCACCGATTTGAAAAACTAATTTCACTCATTACGAACTATATCTGAAAAACTAATTTCACTACTTATTTACGAAAAAATAAAACTTATTTCACTCAGCAGAAATATTGGTTTCAAACACTGCAAAATGTCGTTAATCACCAAAAAGATATATTTCACTTTTTTTGAATAACTTATTTCACTCATTTCATAAAACACATTACACTAGCTCAATTGAAATAATATTTTTGTTTCAAAAAACTGATTACACTCATTACAAAATATAGATTTCACTAGTTTAAAAAGAACACATTACAGTCACTCAATTCAAACAATAGTATCATGAATATGAAAGTCACAAAAACACTTATATATTTCATATATTAAAAAATACAAGTTTCGTATACTTTTTATAATCAGTTCCGTACAATGGAACAACCAAATTCACTTATTTCTAATAACATTTTTCACATATGTTCATGCAGTGGAATAAGTAACTCGACAACACACATGAAAAAATCGAGTGAAATGGACAGCAATGCTACAATTAAAACGTGTTTAAAATAATAAATTTCACATATTTTCACACACTGGAATAAGAAAATTGACACACACACACACACACACACACACACACACACACACACACACACACACACACACTCAAATATGTTTCATATATTTGAAAAATACAGGTTTTATATATTTGAAATAATCATTTTTCACACAGTGTAACATGCAGTTTCACATATTTGAGATCACCCATTTCATAGTTTTTTTGTACACTATATTTGAATTAATCAATTTCACACAGACTGATTTCAACAACTTAAGAAAACTATATCCAGAAAAGCGGTTTCAATAATTTCAATAACTGATTTCAATTGATTCGAAAATTTTAAATGAATGAAATTAATATTTTGATATGAGTTATAAATAGTAAAAGGTTAAATTATATTCAAGATTGGTCTTGTTCTCAAGACCTTATGTTCAGGAATTTGAATATATGAAAATTTGAAATAATAGAACATTAATGTCAAATATATGGGCCATCTAGAAATGTGAACAAAAATAAAATGCATGAATTTGTTTGAGAGAGAGAGATGAGATGAGAGATGTTGCATCCACTACATCCCACTGCAAAAAGTATTGCCTTTCCTGACATGCGCCCTAATAATCTGACATTGCTTTGACCATATACAAAAGATTAACTGCCAGTAAACACTCCTATACATTGTATGTGTGCCACCACATCACGAATCACGAAGCAAATTGGTCGGTGGATGTATCACCGCTAGCTACCGGAACCGATAGAAAGTGTTTTGCGGGGTCAGCCGCGTGAAGCCAGAGCCTCTCGCTGGCTCGAGGCAGCAGTTGCCAGTATAGTCATGGGTCGAGTCATCAATCCTCTTTGGAAACTGAGGGCCTCTATGATTCACAGGAATTTTAAAATGTGAGAATAAAAAAATACATAATTGAAGCGGCACATCCACCTGAATTCTATAGGATTAGGAGACCACCAGAATTTTGGTCTGATGAGAGTACAATGCCACAGGAAAAACAAAACAAAAAATAAACAAAGATCAGAGATATATATACGACATATCAATGGAGTCCAAAACGATGAGGACCACCAGCAGGCCGGCCTTCTCTAATCTGCTACGATCAAGGTGGCTCGTCCTTCACTTCCACCACCACCTCCATGCAGTAGGACTGGCAGGGTGGCCGATGAGCACCGTGATTCTAGATCGCACCACACCGCCGGTCTCTCGAAACCAGGAACACTTCTGGTGAGCTAAGAAGCACACCTCCCCTAAGCTCTCTCTCTCTCTCTCTCTCTCTCTCTCTCTCTCTCTCTCTCTCTCTCTCTCTCTCTCTCTCTCTCTCTCTCTCCGTGCGTGCGTCCGTGTGTGTGTGTGTGTGTGTGTGTGTGTGTGTGTGTGTGAAGATTTTGGGAGCTTACTCGTAGCAACATCGTGACTAAGGCGTATGGTGGCGATGGTGTAGGCGGCAACAGTGGTGCAGAAGGCGGCAACGGTGGTGCATGAGCCTATTTGAACTATGATGGCATTTGATCCACCATGTGTTGGTGGTTTTTTAAATGAACTTGCTCATTCCGTGGTTTTTGGGAAAAATTATGTTTATGTCCGATGAATTTGATGAGCTATAATTATGCTCGTAGTTCAGTTGTGATGTGATCCATTCAAATGCTCTATGTTTATGTTGAAATGTGATCAATTTATCAGAATAGTTTCAGCAATAGACTTCAAAATTTGTGAAACCAAAACTTATAGTATAAGGGAAGTTATAGCCACCAACAGTAACTTTACTAAAAGAATTAGTGAAGTGATATACGAAGTACTTTTGTCTATTTTAATATAGAGTCACGCCTGAGGCAGGCATGTGAGGTTCCGCCTCCTTTTTGTGGAAAATTTTAGATCTATTTATTTTCGATCATATGACAGTACAACGAACACTAGGAATAATAAAATTACTTCCAGATCCGTAAACCACTTAGTGACGATTACAAGCACTGAAGCGAGCCAAAGGCATGTCACCGTCATCGCCCCTCCCTTACCAGAATCGAGGAAAACTTGTTGTAATAGGCAGTTGGGAAGTTATCGTGCTAAGGCCCCATAGGACAATTGCACCAGAACAGTAGGCACCGGCAAAGAAGAATAGCGTTGATCGGAAGGATCCAACCTAAAGACACACCGACGTAGATGAACGACACCTCCACACACTCATCGAGCAAATGCATCAGTGGTAGATTCGCCGGGCACGTCCACACGTCCACCGACGATGCTAGACACATCATCGGAGCGGGGGCTTTGCGGGGAGAACCTTATTCCATCTTTAGAAAGCCGCCACAGTCTCGCTTTCCTGAGCAGGACAAAACCCTAACAAAATTAGAAAAAACATCTGAAAACGAAGCTCTCCCTCCAGTAACGGTCGGGACCCACCGCGCTCACATGGCCCTAACACCACCGGAGATGAGGCAGGCCAACGGCGGCATCAGCGAGAAGCAGAGAAACCCTAATTTTCGTTTGGAGATGAGGAATTCCTTCCTGGATCGATTGTTCTCTGGGCCGACGTTTTTGGCCTGAAACAACCTGCATGTGTTCTAAAAGTTGAACGATCTTTGGTTATGCATCATTATGCACACAGTCACATTAGCAATATGTATTGTACATAAAGGAAATAAGAGCATCTATAGCCCGGCTTCACCAATTCGGTACCCGGCCCTCAAACGTTTGCCGGCGCGTCCAGTCAATATCCGGCTATGTCCATTTTGAGCCCTACGTGTTTGTGTATGTAGCCATGTTTCTCATTTTCTTCTTAGGGCATTTCTAATGTGGACTCTCAAATCACAGGTAAACGTCCGGACCGAGCTATTCGAACACATTTTGCCATCCCACATAGATCCGTAAATATCCATGGATGCCTCCGTTTATCCGAAGTCCCGTAAACCGGAAGCAAACTTGTGAGGCGTTTGCGGACATCTGGACATCCAGCTAGCCAATCAAAAGCCACCACATACCTCTCATCTTCGTCCGGACGGCGGAAGCACTTCTATTTAATACGGCGGAAAGCTCAAATTCTGGTCTATCTCTTTTCTTCTTCCTACCTATAAACATCCCTTGATGCAACGATTACTACCAAATGCATTGCTTCCGCAAAAAATTGGAACACCTTCCGCCAACGTACTTATCTCTTTTCTTTTTCTTCTTAAATGCATTGCTTCAACGAAAGGAGTGCATGTTGCTTTGTTTGGCTTGACGGATGGTGCATGCAATGCATTGCTTTGTTTTTTGCTTCGGCGTAAGGTTGATTGTTTGGCAGAAGGTGTTGTTTTATTTTTATTTTCTTCAATTGACCGCTTCTAGCATGTTTGACGGAAAGTTGTTGCATGCGGACATTTGAGGTATAAATTTAGGGGCCAATAGCTCCTGTGCGACACATTTCACGTGAATTGGGAGGAGTGTGACGTGGTTGACAAAAATAGCTGTAGTGCAACGCTTCAGAAGCCCAAATAGCCAAGGCTCACTCGGGCGATTAAAATGGTCGTCAACGGGAGTGAGATTATGTTTAAGACATGTGGGTACCACTTGACAGAGCATCTAGTTACGTCCCCACTTAGTAGTGCATCAGGTGAGATGTGGCTCCGTGCCTGTCTGAATCAGGTGAGCAGTGACCCGTTACTCCCTCCTCTTCGTTCTCGGCGGTGAGCCGGCGATGGCGCCGGAGCCTTTTTTCCCGGTGACAGCAGCGGCGGAGCTGTCGTTCTTGGCGACGGCGGCGGCTGTGGTGAGTAAATACTGAAAACCCTTGTCATGTTCCCCTCCTTGTCGAGTTAGATCTCACTGCATCACCTCTGTTTCCTCTGTTTTTGGTCGATTTGATCCAGATTTGGGTGCGGGGGAGGGGAGCTGACCGCGATGGAGCCGACAGAGACAACAACGTCGACTAGGTATGTGTATCCTTTCCAACCTATGCGATTTGTGCGTCGTCTGCTTCCGCTAGCTCACACTGCCCGCCATTGACAAACAGGGGTAGGACATTCGAATTCACTGTCGAATTATTTCCTTCTAAGGCGAAGCTAGGTGATGGTAGCGTGCGAGACATAGAGAGAGATACAATAGTGAAATGGGAGGTTGAATGTGCAGAGATTGATCCTCAGGAGATACAGAGCATGGAAGAGAGGGCCGTGAGAAATGTCATGGAGAAAATTGGGGAGAGCATTTTTTGGGGTCCAGTGCAGGAGGTAGCATTGCTACGGTTTGATAATTGGAAGGGTGAGTATGTGAGAATCGAGAACGGTGAAGAGATGGTTGATGAAATCGATCGACAAGATGGCTGTGCAAGCAAACAGACTACCTTTCATGTAGAGCTCGTTGATCTGAAATCAGATTCTAAGGTTGGATATGTGCCCTCAAAGTTGGCTTCACAGATGGTAGATGATGATTGGGTTTCATAGAGACAGATAATGCCCATGTTTATGGGTGAAGTGACAGTAATAAGGGGGGTTGATCAAGATATAGAAGAGGGTTGTGATGGTGCTGCAAGGATTGTTTGTGTTGATTGGAGTTCAGTACAATTAGAAGACACTACTGATTTGGTCATTGCACCAATGGCTGATACTGAGATGGCCAATTTTTTTGGCATTCCAGTAGATCCAGTAGATGATCAAGATGAGAAAGAGAGGGATGAATCTAGTTTGCCTAATGATGCTAATAGAGATGCTTGTGAAGATGTGGATGGACAGCTGATGAAAGATGCTGCAGATAATGTAGATGATGCACATGACGATGAGCTTGTAAGTGTGTATGACAAAGAAAATCATGTTATTGAAGTAGGCAAGTTGTTTCCAAGCATGAAGGAGTTTAGGATGTGTTTCAAGACTTATGCAGTCAAACATGAGTTTGATGCCAAGGCTATGTGGACTGGCGGAAAGAAATTTTATGCAAGGTGCAGAGGTTTCGATGGAAGCGTCAGGCCTTGCAAGTGGTACATATCTGCTAGAATTCAACCTCATGGAAGTACCATTAGGGTTTATCAAATCCCAAATCCACATACTTGTATTACAAGTTCACAGAGAGTATCAACCATGACATCACAACTTTGGATTGCAGAAAAGATCACTCCAATTTTAGCCAAGAAACCAAACACTACATCAAAGAAACTTAAAGTGGACTTGAAAAAGCAGTACCCCATTAAGGTGAAGTATACCACAGTGTGGAAAGCAAAACAGAGGGCAATGAAAGAATTATATGGTGATTGGGCAAATACTTTTAGGATGCTTTATAACTTCAAAGCAGAGGTGCAAAAGAGGTCACCTGGCAATGTTGTGGAGATAGATACTGAGGTAACAGGGGATGGTAGAGTTCTTTTCTCCAAGTTCTTTATGGCTTTAAAGCCTTGCATAGATGGCTTCAAAGCAGGGTGCCGTCCATATTTGAGCATAGACTCATCTTTTTTGATAGGCAAATAGAATGGTCAATTGGCAGCATGCAATGCTTTAGATGGACACAACTGGATGTTCCATGTTGCTATTGGTTTGTTTCAGTCAGAGACTGAGGTTTCATGGACATGGTTCATGATGCAGTTGAAAAGATGAATAGGGCTAGTGTCACCTTTGGCAGTACACAGAGATGCATGTAAAGGGCTAGAAAATGTAGTGAAGAATGTTTTTCCTCATTGTGAGCAGAGGGAGTGCTTTGGCCATATGTGGATGAATTTGATCAAAAAATTCAGAGGGGAATAATTTGGGAGAATGTGGCCAACAACAAGATCTTACACCAAACAAACACATTCATATCATACTGATAAGATAAAAGCAGCATGCAGTGAGTTTGGTCCATGGTTGAACACCTATCATTCTCTATTGTGGTACAGGTCAAGATTTAACAGTGCCATCAAGTGTGATCATATCAACAATAACTTGGCAGAAAGTTTTAACAACGAGATAAAGCAGTTAAAGAACTTTCCCGTGCATGAAATGGTTGACCAGATCAGGATCTTGATCATGCGCATGTGGGAATTGAGAAGAAGTATTGGTGATTGTCGGCAAGGGGATAAGCTTCCTGTAGTGGTACAACAGGCGGTGAACAGGAGCAGGAATCTCACACATTTGTTTGTTGGAAAATCTTCATTGTGGGGTGTTGAAGTTAGAGATACCAAGACTGGAAGGAGGCATATTGTTAATACTGAGTTGCATGACTGCACTTGCCTCGAGTGGCAACACACCGGGAAACCTTGTGACCATGCCATACTTTTCTTGGCATCCCAACCCAAGATAAACATGCACCATACTTGCATGAATACTACTCAGTGGCAAGATTCAAGGCTACATATGCAACTCCAATTCCAGCACTTACAGATCAGTCTCAATGGCCTGAAGTGGAAATTGAATTTTCCATGTGTCCTCCCCTAACAAAAAGAAAAGCTGGCAGGCCTAAAGAGAGTAGATTCAAGGCCTGGTGGGAGTAGTAAAAAGGGGAAGGGGAAGAAGGATGCAAAGCCAAAAAGGTCCCAAAAAGGTAACAAAAATAGATGCAAGTTGTGCCAGGAACTTGGACACCGAAAAGGATCTCCAAAATGTTGTTACACTCCTGAAAGGCCAAAGTATGTTTACGTTTGTGTTTTTTTATTTGGTTGTTGTATTTAATTACTAGCCAAATTACAAGCTTTGTTTTCCAGGAGGAAGCGTGGAGGTCAACCCCTTGTTGTTGAAGATTGCTAGGCAATCAAAAAGGCAAGAATCAATGGCTGTAGAAAAAAGAGAAGTTATGGTGATGAACCATAGTTGGATGATGCTGCGGTGCAAAATGAGCAAGAGTTGGATGATGTTGTGATGCAAAATGAGGCAGTCTTTGATCTTGTGATGAATCATGACCAACATTTGGATGATGATGTGGTGCAGAATGTGGTGCAAACTGAAGCTGTTGTGGCAGATGTTCTGCAAACTAAAACTGAAACTGAAGATGTTCTACAAACTGAAGCTGTTGCGGCAGATGTGATGCAAACTGAGCCTATATTGCAAGTTGTATTACCAATTGAAGCTACTGGAGTTGTTGTTGTGCAAACTGAGCCTCATGTAGATGTTGTGGTGCCAACTCCAGCTGTCCTAGCTAGTCCAGTTATGAAAATCAAGCGTTTGAGTGAACTAGGTGTTGTACGATAAAGAAGTGGTAAGAAGAAGAAGAAATCGAGTGCTAAGAAGAAGAAGTGAAAACTTTATTTGTCAAACTTGTGTAATGGTGATGTGTGTTGTAGAATAACAAACTTGCCTCAATTTTTGTAAATTGGTATTTGTGTAATGCTATTTAAATTCTGGCCGAATTTCAAATTTGACCCAAGATTCAAGTTTGACCCAAAATTCAAATTTAAATTTGTTTAGTATGTGGTATTGATGGTACATTGCTTTAATATTAGTCATATGCATGTTAAGCGATCAATCCGAGCACTTATTGTTGATGTGAAAAACTTGCCTCAATGAGCTCCGAAGCTAGGCTAAACACCACATTCCTAAGCAAAAAAATTCAACCTCTTATAAATGGGCCAAAAATCAAAACTTGACATCTAGTGTGCAAATATAGGGTCCATGCCAAATATAGGATCATTTGGATAAATTATGACAATCTTAGCCCTAAACCCTAGCTTGAATCACATGCAACCTCGTTCATGATAGCTATGTTGTGTGAAGGGTTTTTCATGAAAATACCCATAGACCAAGTTTCTTATTTTTCCCATCAACTCACTCACATAATATGATGATGGGTGAAAGTTTCATATTTTTATGATTTTTTTAATTAGTTATGATCAACCCTAGCTTGAATCCCATGCAACCTCGTTCATGATAGCTATGTTCTGTGAAGGGTTTTTCATGAAAATACCCATAAACCAAGTTTCTTATTTTTTCCAGCAACTCACTCACATAAAATGATGGGTGCAAGTTTCATATTTTTATGATTTTTTTTGAATTAGTTATCCTCAACCCTAGCCCTCAAAACCCTCTCATAACCCCTCATAACCCCATCTGAAACCCCGCATCTTTCCGAGCCGCTAGATCTCTGTTAGTGAACGGTCTGGATCAGGCGCTAGGGCCACATCACTAATCCGCGTGATGCTCTGTGATTGGCTGCATTCGACAATGCTGGATAACCCCCCCCCCCCTCTTCTCTGCATCGCTGGATCACTGCGCGTTCAACGGTGTGGATCAGCATGCAGTGCCACATCAGCGATCCACGGGCTATGCTCTGATTTGCTATAGTGGTTTTTAGAGGATGCAGTGCCATGCAGTAGCCGTTTGTTTTTTACGCTGCGGCGAGTGGGCTAGCCGTTGGGCTCTGGTAAAAGAAGCCCACCAGTTAGACCTTTGGACCGAACGTTCCCTCCTCTAGCCAGGCCCTAGCCAGCAGGCTACATTGCCATGCATGCATGCACGGGCGGCACATGCAGAGAAAACGGGGCAGGCGTGTCCCCTTGAGCCACGACGGCACAGACGCGTGCGGGACGTCGCAGCATGGCAATTGATGCACGGGATAGAAGACCGGGCAGGCATGACCCCTTGACCCACGACCGATGGCACAGACGCGTCGTAGCCTGGCTATTGATCCAGTGTTTGATGGAAGCTTTGGTTTCCCACGCTCGTGTACACACTTCGATGGGGCGCCACCAAACGCCGTCCGCTCATTACTTCCACCTGGTGAAACCACTCAAAGAAATCAAAAACCACATCGCACTTGGGCTATTTAATTTAAGCCACACCTATCGTCTTCCTCTCCCTCCTCAGCATACCCCCTACCCCATCCTCTCCCATCTGCTCTCCTTCTTCCTTCTTCTCCACAAATCAAACCCGATCGAGCCACCATGCAGTACAACAGGCCCACCTACCGCTTCCCCCCAACCGTGCCGAAAAGGCTCTACCCGGCCGGAGTCTACGTAGAGAGAACCCTTAGGGTGTGGGCGATCTCAAGGTGGAGGGGCGCAAAGAAGTTAACGGAGTTCTTCCTTGCGGCCGGCTTCCGCCACCTCCCCCGTGGCTCTCCAAGGATGTTCCATGTTGAGGAGGTCAATCACAATGGCGTTGTGGTTGCGCTCCTTGCTACGTTCACCAACCCCTTCAACGCCTTCCACTTCCTCGGGCGAGTGTTTTTGTGTGGGTGTGAGTTTATAGCTTTTTCACCACCCATAATATCTTCACCGACTTCAACAGCATCTTCCCCAACAACGGCATTATGCACACGCTCCCGTACCCCATCGACAACGGGGAGGAGTGAAGGGCGCCCAGAGGAGTGAGGTGACATTCACCCAGAGGAGGAGAAGGAGAAGAGCCCGCGTTTGGTGCCCCCCGATCTATCTAGCTAGCTATATATCTATCGTATTAGTATTTTAAGTTGTAATCATCATGCTACTATTATTAAGTTGTATTAGTATTTTAAGTTGTAAGGCTATTGTGGAACTATGGGTTGTAATCGTTATGCTACTATATATATTGTTGTTTCGTGCTATTATTTGTAGATTGCTATGGGTTGTTCTTGCTATTATTTGTGTATTGCTATGGGTTGTTACGGGCCCGGGTTGCTACATCCCAATCACCACACACACCATCTTCACAATATTGGCCAAATCATGGGTCATGACCCAAACCATGGACATGCAACTAGGAGCCCCATGCAAACCCACCATCGACATGCAACTAGGACATGCAAGTATATATGTATGTTTTGTTCAAGTAATAGTGTGCTATTTCTCCTTGCGTTTTTTGATATGTTTCATATGTTGTTAGGGGGGGTGACAAGTTCTAATTTTTATGTATTTATGAGTCATGCAAGTAACACCACATGGAAAAACATTTTGGTAGGAGTAATAAATATTTTCATGAACCATTCAACACTTAACAGAAGTATTCTTTTTCAAAAGTTAAAAGAAGAAAAGTTTCTGTTTGGGTTAAGACAAGTAAAACAAGTAAAACGTGTGCTAACTCTTTGCATTTTCTTGATCTTCTTCAGTTCCTCGATCATCTGCATTAGATGCATGAATGGATCTATCTATCCTCCTTAAAACTGATTCAACTTATTTAATGTATCACATAATGTTTTATCGATTTACATTTGTGTATCAAAAAATGATCCATAACAAATTTAGTGCACGACCTTTTTTGTCAAAGCAAAACATGGGTGCACCAAGCGGGTGGGCTTGTTTTCTATTTGGGCCTGCTTTTTCTCACAGTCCTCATCATCCCACGGCCCAATAATATTTTTTACCATGAACTCTGCACCTGCACTCTGTTAACTGAAGAATTGCTGCATTTTATTCATCAGTTGCTGCATTTATTCATCAAGGGGAGCAAACAATCCATGGACCCACTGAGAATAGGGCCCCTGAGAATATCATTACAATAATTCAAGCAAGTTTTGCTTGACACAAATTCAAATTCATCTAACAAATGATCCCTCACTAACTCAAACTACTAGCTAGATAGAATAACTGAAACTAGGGAACCCCTGAAACTAGCTTGACACACTAACTGAAACTCTAACAAATTCTAGCGATTGATGAACATCAAGTAAAATGAACCCATAGCAATGACACAACAATAAAATGCTCCAGCCATCATATTTGCTTGCTGCTTCAAATTGATCAGATGCTTTAGTTGCTTGCCAATTTTCTTCAATTCACACTTTAGTTCAGCACTGTGCATCATCGGATCGGCTCTGTCCGCCAAATGGGAGGCTTGTTCCACGGCAAGCTGCCCCCCCCCCCCCAAAAAATTGAGCTCTTGGGTTGGGGTTGATGCCTCCAATTTTAACCTCTCAACATAGTCACTGAGCCACTCAAAATGCCCACATTTCTTCAGAACCTGAAAAACAAGGGGCCAGCGGTGCATTAACCCTAGATCCACTGCCCTAATTCGATGAAAAAGGAAAGAAATCAAGAGAAATTAGACCATACGATTGGTCAAGAACACAAATCTAACCTGCCCCGGTTGTGGCCTGCTCAAGCATTTCACAAACTCGCGCCCACGGTTGCCATTTTCTTCCTTCACACAAGTCAAACGCTTCAGAGGCTCCATGCGCGGGCAATCAGGGCATCTTGTCAACGGCAGTGGACCGTACTGCGTCCATGATTGGCGGGAGGTCGAAGTCGAGCTAGACATCACTCGCCGGCAGCGCGCTTCATTGTCGGCGCAGGGGAAGAAGAAGGTGGGAAAGGAAAGGGGCAAGCTCGGGCTCGTGGCTGGCTCGGGTCGGGGCACGCTAATGAGCACGGGCATGCTTGTGTGGATAAGTTGTGGGTCCCGCCCGTATGAGAGTAACTGGTGGGTCCCGCGTGTCATAACTCAAATCGCTAACCCCTCGTGTTTTGCATTTCATGGTTAAACAGAGCCATGTCGCATTGGAGCTATAGTTGGCTTGAAAGACGTCGCAGGAAAGCTATTTTTGTAAACTACATCGCACTACGTACAATTTACATGAAAAACGTCGCACAGGAGCTATTGGCCCATAAATTTAGCCTGTTTCCGCATTAGTGCCCGTGGATTTGTTTGAACCGGTCCGCGGACGGATACAGGGTTCATTTTGAGGATTGGCATTAGAGATGCCCTTACGTGCCCGGTTACATGCATGTGATTGATGCAGATGAAGAGAAAGAAAGAAAAAAAGTAAAGAAA
This sequence comes from Triticum aestivum, assembly GCF_018294505.1. Classification (NCBI taxonomy): domain Eukaryota; kingdom Viridiplantae; phylum Streptophyta; class Magnoliopsida; order Poales; family Poaceae; genus Triticum; species Triticum aestivum. The sequence continues at coordinate 543,851,092 of NC_057807.1, forward strand.
GAAAGAGAAAATGTGGTCACGTGATGGGGCGTATCCGGGTGAGACTGCAAGCCCTCATTTCCTCTCTATATTTGATGTGAATATAAGAGTTTGCGGACATACCAAACGTATAGGACTAATAGAGGGGTCCGATTAGGTTTTTTTCTTCCTTCTCTCTTGTCCGGGTACTTACTGGGCATGTTTGTGGAGGATTTTAGGGGACCGGCCATAGATAATCTTATAATAACTATTTTTTGCGGGTGAATCTAATAATAACTTGGTGAAACACATGACCGGATCGATCTAGTACTAGCACAGACGCGATGGGTCGCTAAAAGCACATAAGATTACGTGCCGCTTCCTTGCCTGATTTATTATCAAAAGAAAAATCACACAGTGGATCACCTAGCTAGTAAGTAGGATAGGGAGACCTAGACAACTCGATCGGAAACAATCCGTGCTCAATCGCAGTGATAATACCGCGCACAGGTACATGTTACTGCTGTCCGACTCGGACTAGCTTTCTGCTGGTTCCTCTCATATATAGGAGTACAATGGAGCACGCCACACAACCACCGATCAACGCGGGACGCAACCAGCAGCCGCTATGGGAGCAGCCTTGTCCATCTCCACCGTCGACGCACTAGCCAGGGCGATCAAGAACAAAGTGCGTCGGAGGTGGTTAACTGCGCCCCATCATGGCACCGCCGATTGGTCTGGCCTGCCGGAGGACCTCCTCCTGACCGTCATGGCAGAGCTGGATGTCCCCAGCATTATCCGATCCGGCGCCGTCTGCACGTCCTGGCACCACGCCTATGAGACCTTCCGCCGCCTCCAGCTTCCCTCGCCAAAGCAGGCCCCTTGCCTGTTCTATGCATGCGACGAGTACGGGCCCAACAATACCGCCCTGTATTGTCCCTCCACAAACGCCACGTTCCGTGTCCCCTTTCAAAGGCCCCTCGAGGAGAGCCGGGGATTCGTCTCCTCTTGTCACGGCTGGGTGTTCTCCACCGATGAGTCCGGGGACCCGTACCTTCTCAACCCTATTACCGGCTCCCGGGCCGCGCTCCCACCGTTCGTGACAATCTACCACGGGGAGAGCCGCTATGACCACGACCATAAGTGTGCTCTGAAGGCTCGACTGGAGAACAGATCCCACAACCCGATGGTCACCTGGGCATGGCATTCGGGGTATATCCGGGTTGCCATCTCCGCTGCCACCGAGATAGACGCATGCACTGTGGTAATCGTGCATACCCCAGACGAGTGGAGGCTCTCCTTTGCTAGGCCCGGTGACAAGCAGTGGACATTGCTCCCTAGCGACCAAGGCTTTATAGATGTTCTTTACAATGATAAGGACGGCTTGTTCTACGCTCTAGGTTGTGATTGTTCTATTTACACGATAGATCTCAATGGCCCTTTGCCGATGGTGACGATGATCATGTGTGGCGTGTCATCCTGGGGCAACCCTACCCAGTATCTCGCATTCTCCCCATCAGGTGAACTTCAGCAAGTCTGGAGGATCTGGAATTGCGCACATGTTCCAATCAAAAATATGGTCGATGATGGCAGTGTAGATTTCGCGAACGAATATGACGACGGCAAGTTCAGTGAGCTGTTTGAAGATGATTATAAGTTCACTACGGCGAAGCTCTTCATTTTCAAGGTTGACATTGGCAGGCAGAAGCTGGTGGAGCTACGGGATATTGGAGACCACGCGCTATTCCTCGGGTACAACAATGTCGTGTATGTTTCCACTAAGGACTTTCCGGCGTTCAAACCAAACCACGCTTACCTCACGGATGACCGTTTTGAATGTAAGCCAAGATTGAAAGAGGACCTGGGTATTTGGAACGTCAAGGAGAGGAATATGCAGAAACTTGAGGATGCATGGCCATGCATGTATTCTTGGCTAGATTTACCAGCTCCGATTTGGATCACGCCAAGGTTTTAGTAACTACTACTGTATTTTATATTAAGCATAATACCGGAGAGGCAATGAAGTTCAGTTACCATGGTGAGATGCCTCGTAGAAAAGGGGCTCAATTTGTTCGATGTTTGTAAAAGTTGACATGTTATTCGTAAATTGATAAAAGTTCATCATACAATTTCCGAATTGTTCGCCTCGGCATTCCAAATGTTTAAATTTTTGTATGAGAAAAAAAACATGGCTTTGGGCATCGCCAAGCTCTCGTCCGCCTCTGTTGTGCCGTTCTGCCGAGATCTTCTGGCATGGCATGCTTGTTACCTCTGACTGCCAGGACACCATTGCGCACGAGACATGGCATGCCTTGCTGCTTCTTCCTCGCTCATCCGCTGACGTCGTTGCTTCCCAAACCAATGGGCATGCGTGTCTCAGGTATACATGCATTCTGTCGAACACGTGGAAGGCGTCGCGAACTCGCGATCCACAGAGTCCAGCAGCTGCTGCGCGCCTTTGCCCAAGTTCGTGCCCGAGACGACACGACACACGAACACGAGAGAGACTCGGCGTTGCACAAGACCTGGAGATACAACTGCGCAAGAACACGAGAGAGACTTCTACAACTTTTACCACTAGTTATCGCTCGTTATCGATCGCGACACCTAGTACCAAATGTTGACGACACAGACGCCCCCGACGACGGCACCACCGAACCCCCGACGACCTCCTCGGCAATATCCACGTTAGGATCGCCACCCTGCACGACCACGCCGTCTGCAGGTCGTGGCGCTCCGCCACGGCGCGGCTCCCGGCACCGCCCGCCGTCCCGTTGCTGCTCGTCTCGCCGTGCAGCAACCGGTCCAGCGGGAGGAAGCACCTGTGTCCCGACCAAGGTGGAGTACAAGCTGTTCGTTGGCTCGCACGATGGCGGTTGGGTCTTCGCCTTCGACAACCGCGAGCTCACGCTCGTGAACATCTTCTCCAGCGCCGAGATGCCGGTGTGCCCACTAAAGCCGGGCCGTCTAAGGCAAAACCCCATCGCTAAAATCATCTTCTCCGACGCCCCTACCTCCTCTAACGGCTGCGTCCTCGCCGCCATCACCGATGATCTATCGCCTCAACATTGCATTGTGCAAAGCTGGCAAAGGCAGTGCCAGTGGGTGGACCATGACAACTTGGCACAAGAAGATGTTCGCGGACATTGCCTTCTGCGACGGTGATCTCTACGGCCTCACTTACCCCGACGAGGGCTTGGTCAAGTTTAAATTCAACACCAGGGGAGAAGGAAAGCCCGTGATCACATCTACCCACCAGTTAGCCGTCCGAAGGCGCAATGGCCCCACCATGAAGCATGACCCCAGTTCATACGGTTGTTGCATGGTTGAGCTACATGGGGAGCATCTATGGCGATAAGGACCCGATGGTTGCCCGACCGCGAGCCTTTCTTCAAGGTCTTCATGCTAGTCGATGCAAACCCCGGCGGCATCTACTGGCACAAGTGGGCTGAGGTGAAGAGCTTTGGTGAGTATGACTTGTTCTTGGGGCCGACAAGGTCTAAAGCGGTGCACGTGCCTGTTGGCGCCGAACGCCGCGGTCTAGAGAGAAACCACATCTATTACTCGAAATCTACCCGCTCTAGAGAACATGAGTCGCGTGGCAACGAAGTGTACACGGTGGCATTGGAAGGTGGTGACCACATGTGTTGTAGGGAAGACCAAAGTATGGACGATGGTCTAGAGAGGACAGGATACTACACGACGGGTTGGGACTATGCTTCAATGTGGCTACATCCTCCAGAGTTGTAACCTATATATTTGCTAGCTTAGTGCAAATAATATTTATCCTAACACTAGAACCATGGCTTGGATATTATCATGCATGGTACAACTCTAGTTAATTAACATTACCGTGTTGTTTTAATCTTTACTACTCCTTCGATCCATCCATATTGCTAGTATAAACCATGCCGAGCAGAATTGCCCAAAGTCCTTCTCGCCGATTGACCATCGTTGCCCTCGAAAACAAGAACCGAAGCCGCGTCGTGGAATCGATTTGCTCTTTGGATGCCGAGTGATTAGATTTCTTCTAGTTCAAGACTTGTGGAGTTTACTGATCAGAGTTGATTGCCCCACGTACTTGATTTATTGTGGGGTGTTTGCAGTGGAGTACGAGCAGTAGTAGCTGTGGTGAACTAGGCCAAATGGATTTTAGCAAGCAGCTCATAATCGTAGTGCAGTTTGACCACCGAACTTAATTTTGTCGTCGTTCAAATTCGACATGTTCTCATTATGTTGCCATCCCAGTAAAGCACAAGTAGATCTGTTGTAGTACTCGGCTAGCTCTACTGAACCTATAAATTCAGAATTAGTTTCTACTCTTAGTTGCAGGCGACATCTCTGAATTTCTCAAGTTCCATTTACTTCACATCTCAAGTTCTGTACTTGATACTTTCTCGGGTTCATGCGTGTTGCTCGCTAGCTAGGCTGGGAGTTGCAGCAATGCAGGGCTCTGACCTCAAGCCAAGATCAGCACTCAGGGGCGGCGCGATGCTGACGGACGGCATTCCCAGCGGCGTCGAGCCAGCTGCTCTGGCGGCTCCTGCTCGGCCTCCTCACTCCTCAGGTAACCTCATGTGTGGTTGCTTGATCGCGGTGAACATGGCGGAACTGCTACTTGTCTGACACGGAACACACTTCATGCCCTTTTTTTCCTAGCGTTCTGATTCCAACTGGTTCTGTATTCCAAGCTGACTGAACAAGATAAGTAGACTGAGAGAAATTTAGACATCAAACAGTGGTCGTGCCGGAGTGGTTATCGGGCATGACTAGAAATCATGTGGGCTTTGCCCGCGCAGGTTCGAATCCTGCCGACCACGCTTCACCCCTTTTTGTTCTCCTATTTTTTCCTTGAAAAGGCCAAAACACCAACCCAAACAAATTTTGCATGTGTTTTTCCTCTCCTTTTTACAACACAATATTCTACAAAACGACCACAAATTTATAAGAATGGGCTTAACATTTTTTTTAGGTGAAAGGCGAACACCACCTGTTTAGGAGCATACAAAGATTGTTTGGTGCGTTAACCAGCCAACATGACGACCAACTTCCAGAGTAGTAGCCACTCGAGCTAGCCTATGAGCCGGACGAGGCTGTTCTGATCCCGAGCGCATGTAAACTCGGAAGAACAATTAAATCACATAAAATAGAAAAATAAAGTCAGATAAATGTTTTGACTACTTGCAAAGTTTCATCATCGGATGACATTGTGGCAAGAAAACACAATTGATGCTCTAAAAGGTTATTTTCAAAAGCATTTTCGAGCATCAAATTTTTTTTTGCAACATCTCCCACGAATGCCATTTCATGATGAAGCTTTGCAAGCAATGAAAACATTTATCTATGTTTGCCACAAAAAAATATTCAGGACTTTTAGAATTTTTCCTTTTTTTATTTTACTGTTCACCCGACCTCACATGAGCTCGGGATCAGAACAACACTTTCGTTATGAGCCTCCTTATTACAAGTGCGTCGTTCATGGCCAAAATTAGAAGCCAAAAAACTATTCATGAGAGCTAAGATATCCTTCAGAATTATGCAGTGTCCCATGACTGTTTAGGTGCTTGAACATCGTTAATGACTCTCAGGCAGTCAGTTGCCATGCATAGCTTGTCCCGCATAAGATCTTCTCCCAAAACGAGCGCTTCCTGGCAAGCATAAGCCTCTAGGGTCGCCGTAGTCATCACCCCTTCGAAAACCACTACCAATGAACCAAGGTAGGTGCCCTTGTCATTTCAGTGTGGTGCAGCGGAGGATGGTCGAGACCCAGTGAGGAAGGAGGCTGGATGCAGCTGGGTGGAGGTTCGAAACGAGGTGCACAATGCCACATCAGCAAAACCACTTGCCAAAACCACTATAATCAGGGTTAGGTTGTGATTCACATGGTTTTGGAAAGATCGTGGTTAAATACCACATTTTAGACCTCAGGGGGTAAAATTGCCGGTTTATGTACCCAGGGGTTATGTGAACTTCTTTCTCGGCGCTGACATGCCTCCTGCTCAATGCAGGTGAACGCCATGGAGCTCGACATGTCCAACGTGGACGTGCCAAAGAATGTCCTTGCCCAGCCTGCGTTGCACGGGCTTTCCACTGCAATAACGATGGAAGGAGGGATGACATGACCTGGGCTCCTGAGAGTGGTGATCGTGGCCGCACAGGAGTGACACTAAAATTCCCAATTTATGGCAGCATAAGTGGTACTTCAATTTTTTGGCACCCTAAAAAACAAGAATTTTTTTGAATCGATTTGCATGTCGAGTAAATAGATTCTTCTACTTCAAGATTTGTGGAATTTATTGATCAGAGTTGATTGCCTGCCACGCGTAGACCATGCACTGTGGAGTATGAGCAGTAATAGTTGGGGGTGAGCAATGTGGTCTAGGATATGTATTTTCGCTGATGAATTGACTTTTTGATCATGGGAAGACAATTTGAGGACATGCCACGGTGGATTTTTATTGTGATGAATGCCACGAGGCATTTTGGGGAAACTATAAACCGTTTGGTCTAATTAGTGAACTCCCATGAATTTTAGCCTAGCCCAAACGGATTCCAGCAAGCAGCTCATAGTTCTGCTTGACTACCGAACTTAATTTTGTCGCGCCAACTAGACAAGTGGCTCTGCTGTACTCGGCTCTACTGACCTACAAATTCAAAGTTAGTTTTAACTTTGAGTTGCAGGCAGCATATTTGAATTTCACAAGCTCCGTTTGCTTCATTACTGAAGTTCTGAACTTTATATTCTCGGCGTCCTCAGCGGCGGCGGCCAGCAAGCCCGCCTTCTTGTGGGCTCTCCTCGCACCCAATGGCGGCGCCATGCTGACAGCATTCTGGGTGTCGAGCCAACTGTTATGTCGGCTCCTGCTTGCCTCCTCGGATAAGCTCACGCGGTTGCTTGATTGCGGAAAACATGGCTGAATTGCTACTTGTATGACACCTAGTACAATGCCTGTTTTTTTACAAGTTTGATTGTATTGGTTCAAACAGTTTGCTACTCCAAGCTGACTACGAACGACTGAGCAGGCGGTGAGAAGCTAAAAATAGCGAATAGCGAATAGTTGAAATTGAAGTGTACATTCGATCGATATGTTGGGTTTTTGTAGATATCTTATCACATACGTTGGGAATGGCTTAATTGTTGTACCTGTCTGTCTGGCACCGAACCGAAAAGGCTGCTTGTTTTGTGGCCAGCGTTTTCCTACTAGCCTAAGTTCCCAGCACTCTAAAGGCAATTCAGAGATTCATAACAAGCAGTGGTCGTGCCGGAGTGGTTATCGGGCATGACTAGAAATCATGTGGGCTTTGCCCGCGCAGGTTCGAATCCTGCCGACCACGCTTTTACCTTTTTTTCATTTTGCTTTTTTTATTTCCTCTCTCTCTTCATGATTGTTTATGTTTAATGTGGAAGGAACAAAATTGATGGTGCTAGTGCTACTAGCCGAGTGTCACCTCTACGGCAAAGGTGCACTGTTTTGTCTTACGAGCAGAAGCAGTGGACATGTGAATTTTACCGTAGTTCTAACCATTGTGTAGATTGGTTTGATGATGATGGGCTGCACATGTCCACATTTTTTACTACGTAGCAGGAACCAAATCTAACCATAATCAACTTTACTGGGACTTCAGCCAGTACGAGTTTTACTGGAAGTGAAGAGGATTGTTCACATAACTGCTAGGAGTGACCACAACAGTCTAGTATCCATAATCGACCAATTCGTTGACATACGACTGAACCACTTTTTATATTGACATAATGTTACAACTCATGTTTCAGAGGCAGTATTGCACTCTTTTTTTTTTTCATGTCAGCCAAGTTTGAACTGCTATTTTTTTCACCTAGGAAACATTGAACAAGTTAAAGCATAATCTTATTTATGGCTTTTCGTCAGGATGCCGAGAGTGGGATTGGTCTCACCGCACCCTGTATGCGGCGGAATGCAGTGCTGATCCTTTCTTTCAGTGCAGCATTTTCACACTCGACATCACCACTCCTCCCATCCAAATGCGCGATGTCTCCGTCCACCGATATAACAAGCTTCCCTTCCTCTGCGACTTTGACATCACCGAAAAGCGACACCATGAGAGCATATACTACCTTCTGCGCCACCTTCTCCGTTTCCTCTTCTGTCTTTGCTGCTGCTTCGATCGGAACAGCCTTTGGGCCTTCACGGCCTATGTTCAAGATCGTGGCCACCACAGAATCGGACACCATGTCGCTTATGGAATCAGAGGACCACTGCAGTGTAACATAGCTTTCTGATTCCAGGCGAATGGTCACCCTCTCGTGAACAATCAGCGTTGGAACATCAGGTTCCTCGGTTGATGATTCCACACTCTCGTATATCTGCTTTAGCCTGTACTTGATGACTTCAAAAGAACCAGAATATGGGACGGAGATCCGCTGAGTAATGTTAGTAGTAGATAACTGTGTGTACACACGGAGATCCTCAGGGGCCATGATCTGATACGTGAAGCCCTTCTTCACGAGTAAGCCACTAACTGATTCTTCCGCTTCTGGTACCTTTTCTGCCAGTCTGCCAACTATCTTCGCCATTTTCTCAGAGCTGAAATACATCTCCACTGATTGGCAGTTCTTGGGAGAGACGATTTTTGTGTTTGTTCCATCAAACTGAGTAATAAGTTTCTGTTTAAGCCTCCCCATCTCATTTGCCTCTCCGTGTACAAGAATAATGTTGGGTGGGCGAAGCTCATCCAAGAAACCGCTCGTCTGTAGGAAATCAGCGTGAGCGGAAAAGGAGATGTAGAAGATCTGCATATGAAGGGGAGCAGTGAGCCCATTCGCTAACGTCACTTCTCTCGGCTCGCTGATAATGGCCTTCACAAGGGAGCCTTCTACGGCAAAACCTGGAATAACACATGTGTTCTTCTTATCTGTGCACCACTTGTCAAAGAGCTGCCTGGAGAGGCCACTTTGGAGACTACCTGGACTTGCCATCACCACTGACGGACCCACATCATGGAAGTTGTCTATGCTATTCAAAGGCTCAATATGCTTGAAATGGAAGGGATTGGATTGTGCAAACTGGTTCCTGATCCTTTCGTTCATGGAGTTTATGTATGTCTGGTAGACAGCCATGCACTTCTTCGCAAGAGGGGAGGCGTAATAGATTGGAATCTTATGGAGCTCTGGGTGGTTAGACCAATACTCATCCAGGATAAGCAACAGTTCCTGTGCTCTACCAAGAGCATATGCCGGGATAAGAACACGCCCCCCTTGAGAAACCGTGTTGTGGATGGCATCCGTGAAGCGCTTTTCTCTGACATGGCGGGGTTGGTGTTGCTGCACGCCATAAGTTGACTCGATAATGCAAATATCAGGGGAGAACTGGGGGACCTCAGCAGCTTTCAGGTGCCGGTCTTCTTCACGGGAGTAGTCACCAGTGTAAAGAATGCGAACACCGGCAATATCCACCATGAACATGGCAGAACCAAGTACATGGCCAGCGGTATAGCACCAGAAGCGTATGCCATTAACTTCCAGTGTCTGGTGGAAGTCTATGACCTGCATGACAATTATATGTTAATACAATGTCCATTCTTCCTGTGGCAAATTCAGACTTCTAATCCTCACAAGCAGAATCAGGCCGTAGCTGTGAAGGGAAAAAAAATCCTGCTAATTGGAAGCAATGCCCAGATAATAAATATAGGGTTATTAATTTCACCAACAGCCCAATGACATTTAAATGTTTTGACTATTCGGAATTGAACGGACACATAAGCATTCCAAAGGCGGGAGGCAGGAGCTAGCAAGATGGAGGAAACTGAATCTAAGTTCACTTTACAATATCAACTAGACACATATATTTGTAGGCAACAACCAGCTACCTAAAGAACAGAGTTTGACTGAATTTGTAGGAAAAACCATCAATAACTACGATACCAAGTTAATATCACTGGATACACAACAAAAATATATTTTCGTATTATATCTATTTAGTAATGTAGTTGTTGATGCTTTTTTCCTACAAACATGATCAAATTGTGCACCATTTAACTTCAGAAAAAATTTCATATGCCTTCTTTTCAGAAACAGAGTTCTTCTTTTTCCCTCTAAAATAGTGTTTCAAATTCTCTATCGACCAGGCATTATCGATCATCATCGTATTAGCAACAGGCATCTCAGACCAAACGAAACGGATCAATTCATTCACTTTTGTTCCATTTACACATGCCGGAAACAAAGAGATGAGCGGAAACAAGGTGGTACCTCGATCTTGTCCATGGAACGGATGATGTCCTGCTCGTCAAACAGCATGTCCTCCACCGACACCTTGCTGACCTTGACGTAATCCGAGAGCAGCAGCCTGTAGATGGCCTTGGTGGCGTGGGTCATGAACACGCGGCCCTTGAACGTCGTCTGCAGAGAAACACAGAGCAGAGCAGAGCAGATTCAGGCACCAAACAGCATGACAACATCGACCCCCGCTGCAGTTAATAGTTCCAACCTTCTCGAGGAAGTAGGGCAGCGAGGCGGCGTGGTCCAAGTGGAAGCTGCAACTCCAATCCAAGGCCAGAAATTAAGCGGTAGGAACGCAGATATGCGGAGGTGGGGATGGAGGAGGTGCGGTTGCTTACTGAGTGACGAGGAGGACGTCGATGGCGGAGGGGTCGATCTCGTCGAAGTAGGGCAGCGCCGCCATGCCGGAGTAGGCCGGGTGGATGCCGCAGTCGAACTGGGCAACAGCGAAGAGCCAGTCAGTGGGAATCCCCGGACAAGGAGAGGCACGAGGGGAGAGGGAGGAGGGGTTTGGATGCGAACGAGGACGGTGCGGCCCTTGAAGGACATGTGGACGCAGGAGCGGCCGACCTCGCCGCCGGCGCCCAGCGGCGTGACCACCATATGGTCGCCCTCCCGCCCGCCCGCCGCCGGCCGCTTCCCCGCCGGCGGCGCCGTCGCCACAGATGTCATTTTTTCCCCTTCCGCTTTGCCTATGAAAGCTAAAGAGAGAGTACTGTATCTTTTTTTTCCTTTTCAGGGTCGAGAGTAGTGTTGATTTCAGTATCAGTAGCTCCCTGTTTCCCGAGGGATTCATTTTCCAGGTGTATTTTCTACTTCTCAGCAATTTTTCCGTGTAATCCTAAAAAAAAGCAATTTTTCTGTGATTGCCATTTGTAATTCTGAGGATTTAGCTGTGTGCATCATGCGTATGGTTTTCCATTGTTGTTGTTTACCGTGTTCCTCTTAGGCCGTTTGGTGCTTCCTTGGCGGCGCCCACCGCCCTCCGCGCGTATAAAAGGGTTTGCTCCGCAGATCTTCATCTCGCGTTCGGCTCCCAAATACAAAATGGCGCCCACACGTTAGCTCGTCGTCCGTGTGTGAATCGCCATAAGCCATCGGCAGGTCCCCTTCTCTTCTCCCGACACTAGCCATCCATCTCTCCTTCGTATGACTAAAGTGGTGGCGACACAGGAGCCACCAGTGATGGCTTATGGGAGTCACGTGTGGAGGCCACCACTGAGGCATGCAGGCGGAACAAATCAGTCGTGCCAGCATGTTGTCCTCCTCGTCGTTGTTTGTGTCCTCATCATCCATGCTGCACCATTGCAGGAGCGCGAGAGCCCGACTGATACCTCCTTCTAGGTCTCTTGGTTGTGCATCCTGCCACCAGCAGCCTCTTGGCCCAGATCCAGCCACCTTTTTACCCCATGACACCGACAGCTCTCCGAACCACGCATATGTGCCTCCCTAGCTCAGGTCCGTTGACTATCCTTCGTTTTTGAACCAGATCATCTGACTTGCGCAAGGGATGTTAGGTAAGCTACAATACTCTGACATCCCTTCATCAGATTTCCCTAAAACATAATGTAACACAGAGGTATACAAACAGTCTACAGTAATCAACATACAATACCGGGTCTACAATGATTCGTGAACAGTGATGCCCTCCCTGGCATCTCTTCTCTGTTTTGTACATAGATTTCATTGTATCTTACCTGAGATCCCTTGTTCAAGTCACAGGATCCGGTTCCTTCGTCTCCCCGATCTCAACTTTGGTAACCTTCCTTCATGTGTGCGCCCTCATGTGATTTTCTTTGTTCGCTGCTTGATGCCACTGACATGATGATGACGTTGAAAGTTAATTGACCTATCATCGGCATTACAATTACTAACAGCATGCTTTTTTTTTCTTTGTAATGGTTTGCTAACAAAAAATATGCAACATGCTACACAGAGCAGAACGTAGTAATGATAAAAGCCAGTTGAGCACAAGATAAGCAACTCAGGTAAGTAGACATTCAAAAATAAAAATGTTTAATGGATCATCTCTTGCTTATTGCAGAAACTAAATTGGTGACGAAGTAGGTCTTTAGCAGCTACTCGATGTTATTTACAACTAACATATATGTGTATTGAAAAATAAATGTATAGACTCAGATATCAACTTGCCTGTTTGGAGCACCCGTTTGGGGACGTGCTGTGAGAGAACACGCATAGGAGCGTTTTGCCAGCATATACGACCACCCTAGGCTGGGCTGTAACACCTCTTTTCTTTTCCACCCATCACTTGATCAACACCTCTCTCTCTCTCTCTCTCTCTCTCTCTGCTTATGAAATGAACGCCAGCATCAGCTGGATCTTTCAAAAAAAAGTAGCTAAAAGTATGGAAAGGTAAAATTCAACCCATAAATTCTGGATAGATATTTTTGGTCTTTCCAAATGTATTTTTTTCTTCTCATAATATGTTAGGTTCAAGATCAAAAAAATATTCGACACAAATGTCAGTAATTAAAATCTTGGAAGGGGCTCGGAAAAAAATAATATACAGTAGCTATTGACAATTTTCAAATGCAAGATTATCAGGAAACCTACATATTTAGATTCTCGCCAATTTGTTCATCCTTCTATATTAAAAGGATTATTGGCGAATCTGCTCAGCTTGCGCAAAGAGATTGGGCCTGCACATTATAAATGAGTTTGCTTTGCTATATTCCTCTTTTCATTTTAGCTTGATTCCTTCTTTTCCATACATGAGCCCTACGATGTATTGTTGTTGCATTTTGGTAGAGAGAAGACACAATATGCTGCTGTCAAATGTGAAGATCTGTCATCGAAGTATTAATTCGTTGAACACCCTGCATCTCTCTGAACTTTCTGTTTTGCTCGACCGCGCCGCCGCAACTCTGGCTTGCATTCTTCCCTCCCTCGTAGGGTCGCTATCTAGGACCTCTCCCCGGCGCATCCTTCTAGCTTCGATCCCGGCGATGCATTGTCTACCTGCTTGCTTGCTTGGCTTTCTTAGGAATGGTCGTTCGGGTTTGCCTACTGAACGTTCCTAATTTACCTGCAAGGCTGCAACAGAGTCCTAGCTAGCTCTCAATTCACATACCGAGCTCTCCCCCAAGTCGCCTACAATTTTTTAGAATGGACCAGCACATACTAATTTGCCGATAATGCTCCATCTACAAACAGGCTACTTAAAGTAACGTAATCTTCCTAACTATAAATCCTCCCCCCCCCCCTATTTCAACCGGGGTGGGCCCCAGCCACTAATCCTCATCCAATTAACTACCTCCACATCAACCTTTACGTAAAAACGTCACGTAAGTTTACGTGGTCTAGCATTACTCTTAATTTGCCTGGCAATACTGCAACATAACTCAACTACTAGGTGAACAAACAGGCAACTAATAAATCTTTTTGATTTTCCATCAAGTAAAGGGAGGAAGCAATTTTACATACTTTACAAGTTGACACATAGTATCTTTTCCCCAACTTTTATTTGCCAATTCAGTAGCTTAATTTGCCTACCTTCAACCAACAGAATAACTCAACTACTAGGGGAGAACTCAGGCATTTGTCAACTACTACACCACCGTGGCGGCAGAGAACAAACTACTTTTTTTTTCTTTTTTCGAAAAGGGGAAACACCCCTGCCTCTGCATCATCATCATGATGAGAACTAACTACTACACCTGATGATGATTAGTTGCCTGTTTGTGAAATCGTCTGGAACAACACTTTGTAATGAACGAATGATCAAAACCACCCTTCTTAGTTTCTTGCAAACAAACAATCGGGCATTCCGATTCATCGATTTTTCTATGAAGCGCAAGATATTTATTTGCAGAGTTCAATGCTCTCACATTCCAAAACAAAATATTCCATGAAACTGACGCATGACACAAGTTCAGAATTTAAATAGAGTTCTACTAGTAGCCAAATAACACAATAATAAACTGCACGGACACTGAAGAAGATCTTGCGTGATGATTCACTGAGAAGAACCATCATGACGTCGACTGGGAGCCTGGAGAAGCTTTGGCGCAGAGAGCTCCTTTTGAGGAATACCACATGCAGTAGAGCCCAGCTGTTGAATCACATAAAATGCACTCCCTCCGTCTAAAAATAGTTGTCATCAAAATGAATAAAAAAGGGATGTATTTAGAACTAAAATACATCTAGATACATCCCCTTTTATTCATTTTGATGACAAGTATTTCCGGACGAAGGGAGTATTGGTTAATTTTATTGGTGATGTCTTTGTGCACTTGATGTGCTGGGCGTTTGGTGTGCTTCCACGTCAAAAAAGGGTCCTACGTCCGCCTCCGGCTGCTGCATCCATCTGGCAGGGAGCTTCCGCTTGTGCGGAGGGTTGCTGAGCCCTAAACCCCCTGTGAAGCCCTCAGCAGATGGTGCTTTTCTGTCGTAGTCCATGGCATGCCCTATGATAAGCCAGACGGCATTCATGAACTCTGCTCCGGTGCTTAGCTTCTTGGCGTGAGACTCCTCGCCGCAGTGGTGGCTCGCGTAGCACAGCATCTCCACCCACACGCCGGCGATCACCTCCAGCATGTCAGCGTCGGGAAAGCACCACCTGTTGCCCAGCAGCATCCCGGCGAGCCAGGATCCGTCGGCATAGACCGGCCTGTCGCCCACGTCGTCGGCAGCTTCCTCGCCGATGCCGTAAACGTACTTGCCCCTCGAATCAGCCGGGAGCTGCCAGTTGGCTATCTTGTTGACGATCTCCGGTCTGGACAGCTTCATGGTGCCTTCCTTCGTGGACTTCAAATTAACCCACCACACCATATTATAGTACTTCAAGTTCTCCTTGTACCGGCCGGTGCGAACGACTCCGGGCAACAGGTAGGGATGCACCACCATGAGGAACAGCATGTGGTTGGAGAGCACCCTTATGCTGTCCCGGATCTCCTTGCCAGGGTCAGGGTCAGGGCCAGGGCACAGGGAGAGGTAGAGATCGGTGGCGATGTGCCACACGATGATGGTACGGTCCAGCTCGGTGTCGTCGGCGATCCGCGTGAGATCCTCGTACATCCCTTTCTCCTTGAGGATCCACCTGCCCCGTGCATTCATCAGATCATCTATTTTCCTCTTCCGGATCTCCCTCAGCACCACAGTCTTGATGGCGTCGGAGATGGGGGCGGTGCTCGAGTAGTGCATCTTCTGCCATCGGTCCTTCAGTCCAATCATCTTAGCGATCTTGCCTCTCAGGTGGCCGTCCTTGTTGGCGTCGGTGCAGAGGTCCAGCAGGTTGTACTGCCCAAGCGAGTCCATGGTGGCACTCCTCCTTGCTCCAGCCTTGAGCATCCGGCGGAGGCGCATCACCGCGCCGCAGAGCCGGTGCCATCCCCGGGCATGGTAGGACGCGCACGCCCAGGAAGACCCTGCCGCCCTGAGAGACGACGCGAGCTCCAATGCCATGGCTCCCACGAACAGGACGTAGGTGACGGCGACGTCACCTCTGCTGTAGGCGTCCTTGCTGCTGAGCTGAAACAGCACGAACGCGGCGACCACGGAGAGCGGCGCGACGGTCCGGATGCACAAGCCATGCCAGGTGTGGAGCACCGCCGCCTTGGTGTAGAGTATGTCGTACAGGAGGGAGAGCTCCATCGCGGCCAGCTGGAACAGGTAGTTGCCGCCGTTGAGCTGGATGCCTTGCCGCATGACTTCGTACTGGGAGTAGTGCATCATCGGCCGATCAGCCAGGAGGCCCCTGCAAAAATTGAGCATGTAGTGGGCTCCCAACAGGACCTCCTCCGTGTCCAGCCTCTTTTCCCCCTCCTTCCCATGGTAAGGGCCATCGGTGGCCGACGGCTTGCCGTCGTTATCGAGAGAGCTCGCAATGCTGTCGATGCCGCCACACTTGAGCGCCCACGTCCTCTCGCCGTACTTGAGGCAGCCGGTGGCGAACATCAACGCGGCGGCGGCGAGCAGCGTCCCAGCTGGGTTCGTGCCGGCCGCGACGAACAGGTACATGACATAGGCGGCGCCGAGCACCTGCCCCGCGAGCACGAGCAGGTGGCGCAGCCAGAGCTGGTTGTCCTGGTAGGCGTAGGCGGTGATGGTGTCCGGCCCACCAAGGTGGAGCAACAGGAAGGGAGCCCAGAACGGCACCATCCGCATCTGGTGGTCGCCTGGACGTGGAGGAGACCTGCTTCTGCTCATGGTGATGGACATGTGGCCAAGGGCGTAGATTGCGGTGTAGTCGGCCATCAGGTAGGCCAGCCAGAGGAGGATTCTCAGCACACCTGAGGCTTCACGGCTACGCCGGATCCCTGCACAGCAGAGGAGGATGGCTTGCAGGGCGAAGCTGAGGATCACCAGAGCCTGGATGTTCCGTTCTTCCCAAAACGATGCTAGCCCTCCGCCCATTGCTCCGCTCCCACTGAAATTGTTGGACACACATGTAAATCAAATGCAAGTTAAACTGTTGGGCACAACTCGCCACTGTTCATCTCTGATGAGTGCAAACTAAAATGAGTTACTACCACATTGAGATTTCCTCGGAATTTTCGTTTGTTGCCGTACAAATTGAGTGTGGACTGAACCTCCTTATATAACTGCAAAAAATGGCTAAACTGCCGCTTACAAACTCTGGGACATTTTCGATAAGGGTTGGTACTTGGTAGTTGGTACTGGTCGTAGTAGTGCAAGATAGATCTAGGGTTGGGCACATTGGAAGGAAGAGAGCTACTGTAGTAGCTTAGGAAGAGAAGAATGGAGGGGGGCGGGTAAGGAGACGCGGGTTGGACCCTCACCTCGTGGTCGGGGAGGCAGCGGCCGGCGGCGAGGTGCGGATCCGGCAGGCCCTGGAGCCGGTGAGGTGGGGCGGAAGACCAAGACTTTGCTGGTACTCAAGTCAAGGCAGCAGACAGTGTGTCGCAAAGCGCAGGTATAAATCATGGGCTTTGTTCGATACTTTGCGGAGCCATAGTTAAGAGGAGCATCTTTTTTTGACCGGGCGCATCCGCTTTAAGCCCTCTATTTATCCGTTCACTCATCCACATTTCTTATTTTTTTTCTCCTATTTTCGGTCATTTGTACATAATTATGGAGATGAAGAGAGAAATAAAAGAATGAATAAAGAAAGAGAAAAGATGGTCTAAGCGGGGCTGCATCCTACGTGGCGGAATGCCCGGGCGCGTCCGCGAACCCTCATATCCTCCCCTTATTTGAAATGAATATGAGGGTTCGTGGACAACCCGGGCATATAGGGATGATATGAGGGGTCCGATTGGATCACATTTTTCCTTCTCTCTCATGTCCTGTCACTGACCGGACGCGTCCGCGGGCGTATGAGAGATGGTTTGAGACGTCCGGCTGTAGATGCTCTAAGTGAGTACAAATTATACTCATAATTCAACCTTCTTTCTAAATATACTCGGTCGCTGCGGCTCTGAGTAAAAGTCATGCCTCTTCTTCGCGTCGTCCCCTGCTCTTGCATCTTCGCCGGCGCGCCTCCTGGCGACCACCCGAAGACCCCGCCTCTACCTCATTGCCTACCTTGGCCTCCGCCACCCTTCTGCCAGATGTCGAGCCTGCTCGGCCCCGTCGTTGTCCCCGGAATCAAGGTGAAACGCTGCCGCCGTCGCCATAGCCGATTCGTCGGATTGCTTCGAAACTTATTCATCTGCCGCTGGCCGTCGCATCTTAGCTTGCTTGCACATCGCTGCAGGTCATTCACACGCGTTGCCTCATGCCGGTTTGGTCTAAACGACACCGACTGGACGGTGCACCACTATCACTAAGATGAGAGGGATATGCCTAACAACTTTCGGTACATCACCAACAGGACTCCGATTGATCCAGAGTGATACGAGCAGGATCCTGCCATTTCTTGGGGAGCATCGCAAGATCGAGAACTAACAAGTTCATGCTCAGCTCCAACAAAATCTTATTAATCATCACTGGCAACGTCTTAGTGAGAACATCTCCAACAGCGGCGCAAAATGAGCGCCGCACCATAAATTTGGCCCTTTTAGCGCGCGCGCAAGCAGTAGAGTGGCTCCAGTGGACGCGCAATAAGCATGCGCGGCATATAGAGTTGGGCGCGCGGTCTGAATCACCATCGCGCGTTGTGTATTTGGTGCGCCCGCTTCCGCACGCGGCACACTCGAGCGCTCGCACCGCACTCTCTCCGCCGCGCCACCTTCGCTCCGCACATGCCGCCGCCAGCGAACTAGCCCGATGGACGCCCGCGCCGGCACCCCTCACTCCTTCATACAGCCGCGACCACTCCACCGTCGCCGGCGTCGCCGCCGCCGCAAACCCTAGCGCATGGAGCTTTGGCTTCGCCCCCGTCGGAGTTCATGTAAGTGCATCTAGTGCCACCCCTAGTTGATTTTGGAGTTTTAACGATAAACTTGGTTGAGGGACTAATGTGTTTGTGATAATTGCATGATAACACAGGTAGTAGTCCCATATTGATTCGGTTTACCTACCGAAGATGATCCCTAAAAATGTGTGAAGACATTGAAGACAATGGTGGTCTGTGAAGACATTCACATTGAAGACTATGACATGAGAAGACATCGCGTGAAGACTATGGAGTGAGAAGACATAGTTGTTTCGCATTTTCCTTTTCTTCTTTGTTGAGTCATAGGAACCACCGTATAGTGGGGTCCAAGTGAACAAAGTCAGAGTGACTGATGTGATGCTCAACCAAATCCTATGTCTTGGAGCGAAGACAATGAGAGCAAATCTTATTCAGAGTTGGATGAGTGAGCTTTACTTGTAGCCCAAGTCAAGCTGCCACGTGTGTTCGAAATCTGACCGTTGGACACGTGTCAGTTCCTTAGTGACCCAGGGTCATTTTGGACAAATCAGGTCGGGTTGCCTTTTGGCTATAAATAGCACACCCCCTACACCATAAATTGGTGGCTGCTCAGAGTCAGTGCACGGTTTTTGTTGCTTGAGAGCAACCCACCTCCGAACCCTTTGAGAGAGAGAATCCTTGCGAGGACAAAGCCCAAAACACCCGGAGCCAAAGAGTGTTAGGCATCACTGAAGTCTTTCTGTCCGCGTGATCTGAAGACTTATTACACTTGAGGACTATGAATCCTCCAGCCGGTTAGGCGTCGCGTTCTGAGCATCCAAGAGTCATTGTGGATTGCCGGTGAACGAAGTCTGTGAAGGTTTGGAAGTCTCCCTTGAAGACTTACCAGAGTGACTGGGAGAGGACTAAGTGTTCTTAGCTCAAGGGGAATAAGGTGAAGACGCGGTCTTCTGAGTTAAATCTCAGCCTCCCTAACCAGACGTACAGTTGTCACAACAACTGGAACTGGTCGAACAAATCCCTTGTCCTCTCCGAGCAACTGGTTCTATCCTACCTCTCTTACTTTACTTATAGTTTGTCTTCGTGAAGTCTTTGCCTAGTTTATCTGTTTGTCTTCACTGAGTGGAGACAATTGTCTGTTTGGCTTCATACTATCTTCCATCCTGATCCAATCTACCTAGCTGCTTATAGTCTTCGTGCTTTCACTTTATTGCTTACTTTGATTATGGCTTGTCTAGTGTAGTCTACCTTCCGATGCATATCAATAGGTTCATTTCTATCGTTTGTCTTTGAAACATCCATGTTTTGAAGACTTTCATAAAAATCACCTATTCACCCCCCCTCTAGTCAAATACTAGCACTTTCAATTGGTATCAGAGCAAGGTGCTCCCTTGTTCTGTGCGATTCGGTTTAACCACCTGGAGTTTAGCTATGTTGACTGCTGGGATAATCAAAGTCTCCGCTGCGTGCCCTGTCTTCGATGGCACTGATTACCCCTACTGTAAGAATAAGATGTGCATGCATCTTGAAGCCATTGATGTCGATCTCTGGTATGTCGTCAAGAACGGCGTTGCGAAGACTGGTGAAGGTGTCACTCCTATTGATGTCAAGAAGTTCGTGCAACTGCACTCAACTGCCAAGAACATCATCTGTGGTCATCTGACCAAAGGGCAGTATGGTCGTGTGAGTGCTCTGGAAACGTCAAAGCTGGTCTGGGACTGGCTCTCCAAAGTCAACGAAGGCGTCTCAACACAGAGAGATTCAAGGATCAGTGTTCTTCGCAATCTCTTCAACTGCTTCAAGAGAAATGACAATGAGGATGTCCAGCTCACATTTGATCGCCTCACTGACATCACCAATGAGCTTCATGAACTTGGCGCCATTGAGATCACCAAGCATGAAATCGTCAAGACACTACTGAGATCTCTCGACAACTCATTTGACACCCTGGCCCTGATGATTCAAGAGCGCCCTGACTTCAAGACTCTCGGTCCGTCTGACATACTTGAGAGGCTCAACACACATGAATTCCAGCTTTCTGAGAAAAGAGATATCTATGGTTCCAACTATGGCCGCACTCGCGCTTTGAAGGCAAAGGTCGTCTCCTCATCTGAAGAAGAATCTGACTGCAGTTCTGGTGATCCTGAAGACATTAGAAAGGAGCTTGCTATGCTCATGAAGAAGTTCCAGAAGTTCACCAAGAAGAAAGACTTCAGAAAGTCTTCAAGATCCAGCTCAAGGAATGATGAAGCTTCCTCTCATGATCAAAAGAAGAGAACCTGTCACAAGTGCAAGAAACCTGGTCACTACATCTCTGAGTGTCCACAGTGGGACAACGAGACAAAGAATAAGAAGAAGAAGAGCAAGGACTATGATTCTGATGACAAGAAGAAGAAGAAATCCTCAAAGTCTTCATCAAAGTCTTCTTCACACAAGAAGAGCTCATCTGGCAAGGCTCGTGCTTTTGTTGGCAAGGAGATGGATTCATAGGAGGAGTCTGCATCTGAGGAGGCAGAGGTGGAGTCTGAGGATGAATATGATTCTAGAGTGTCAAGCCTAGCTCGAGCTTCTGCATACGTCGCCAAGTCCATCTTCAACACTGAAGACAATGGCCTCGTCACCAACGCTGATGCGAAGGATGAGGATGACTCTACCCCCACCTACTGTTTCATGGCACGTGGTGCCAAGGTAAACTCACGCGATGCTTACTTTCAAACATCAAGTGAAGATGACTCTGAATGTGAATCTAAACCCAGGTACAAAACACTTGCTAAAATTGCAACTGAACAGCAAAATGCCATGGAACATATTCAAAAACTGTTAGACAAGAGCGATGACCTGTTGGACGCAGAAATGACCCGATCTCAGTCCTTAATTGAAGACATAAAAAATCTTCATGTTAAGTATGAGGAACTTAAAAGTCATCACGAATCGCTCTCAACCTCTCATGAAAAGCTTTCCTATGATTATCTTCAAAGGAAACAGGAACTTGAGAAATTGAGATCGGCTCATGAAGATCTTTAAAAGGAAAATGAGTCACTCCGCGCTCAACAGATTAGTTCCGCTCAGGAAGGATTTGAACCACCATGTCTAAAATGTATTGAGCGTGATAATGCTGTCTCTGTTGCTGAATGTTCAACTGCTACTACTGTTGCAATATCTTCAACTGTTGATGTGGTAACTAAGCGCTCATCTGAGGATACCACTACTATTGCTGATGAGAATGTCAGTTGAAGTCATTACTTGAGACAGGAATGTACAAAAGTCTCAAAGGGCATCAGACACTATGTGATGTCCTTAAAAAGCAGATTTTGAACCGAAACCCTAGGAAAGAGGGTGTTGGGTTAGAGAGGAAAATGAATGTTGATGGTTCTTACTGGATGCCTGAGCAGTACACTACTAGAAAAAAGCCTACTAATGGCGCACTGGTATTGCCTACTAATGGCGCATTACCAGTGCGCCATTAGTAGCACGCCACTAGTATTTTTTACTAATGGCGCACCACTGGTGCGCCATTAGTATCTGGTATACTAATGGCGCACCAGGCAGTGTGCCATTAGTTTTGCCCATAGTGCGCCACTAGTGTCTTCTATACTAATGGCGCATCACATGGTAGTGCGCCATTAGTAACAATTTTTTTAATTTTTTTTCTTAATCTCAGGTCACTATTTCACCTATGAGATATCCAACACATATATATACAACAAGCATCCATATAACAATCATAGCCAACACACAAGTTCCATCACATATACATACATAGCCAACACACAAGTTCCATCATATATACATACATAGCCAACACACAAGTTCCATCATATATACATACATAGCCAACACATAGTTCCATCGTTACATATTACAAAAGTTTCACATTGTTCATCCAACACCGTTATCCATCAATTCACAAAAGTTTCACATTGATACAAAATAAAAACACAAATGGAAAAGAAGCACTCCATCCACGCAAGCTTCTGTCAATTAAATCAAATCTGCAAAATGATAAACAAGAAGTTAGAAGAAGAAAAAGAAGAAGACTAGAAGAATACTTGAAGAAGAAGAACACTAGAAGAAGAATAAGAAGAATTTTGGAAAAGAAGAAGAATAAGAAGACTATAAGCTTATTATGTAAACTTGATCATTTTGTGCTAACATAAGTTATTTTGGAGCTAACCTATAGGAAACTAAGCATATAAGCTCTAAGTTAGTATATTAGAGCCAACTTAGGTAAAATGAAGCTAACCTATGTCATTTTGGAAAAGAAGAAGAATAAGAAAAAGACTATAAGCTTATTATGTAAACTTGATCATTTTGTGCTAACATAAGTTATTTTGGAGCTAACCTATAGGAAACTAAGCATATAAGCTCTAAGTTAGTATATTAGAGCCAACTTAGGTAAAATGAAGATAACCTATGTCATTTTGGAAAAGAAGAAGAATAAGAAAAAGACTATAAGCTTATTATGTAAACTTGATCATTTTGTGCTAACATAAGTTATTTTGGAGCTAACCTATAGGAAACTAAGCATATAAGCTCTAAGTTAGTATATTAGAGCCAACTTAGGTAAAATGAAGGTAACCTATGTCATTTTGGAAAAGAAGAAGAATAAGAAAAAGACTATAAGCTTATTATGTAAACTTGATCATTTTGTGCTAACATAAGTTATTTTGGAGCTAACCTATAGGAAACTAAGCATATAAGCTCTAAGTTAGTATATTAGAGCCAACTTAGGTAAAATGAAGCTAACCTATGTCATTTTGGAAAAGAAGAAGAATAAGAAAAAGACTATAAGCTTATTATGTAAACTTGATCATTTTGTGCTAACATAAGTTATTTTGGAGCTAACCTATAGGAAACTAAGCATATAAGCTCTAAGTTAGTATATTAGAGCCAACTTAGGTAAAATGAAGGTAACCTATGTCATTTTGGAAAAGAAGAAGAATAAGAAAAAGACTATAAGCTTATTATGTAAACTTGATCATTTTGTGCTAACATAAGTTATTTTGGAGCTAACCTATAGGAAACTAAGCATATAAGCTCTAAGTTAGCATATTAGAGCCAACTTAGGTAAAAATGAAGCTAACCTATAGGAAACTAAGCATATTAGAGATAACATAGGTAACTAAGTATATATATATATATATATATATGTATATATCATTTTGGATAACTAACCTATAGGAGATCTGACATACCTGACAAAGTTCAGTTCTCATGCATTGTTCTTCTCCTTCTCCTTCTCCTTCCTCTCCCTGATGTGCCAAGAGCGGCGAGGCGGTGGAGGCAGTGGAGGCAGTGGGATGTAGTCTTCTACCACAATTGGCGTGGTCATGTCACCCTGCTGTGGGATCACCGGCGCCACCACCGTTGCATGGTCATTGTTAGGCACCACCACCATCGCGAGGCCACCTTCAGGCACGACCATCGCTAGGTCATCCTCAGCCACCTCCATCTCTTGCCCATGGTCAGCCACCACCATCTCTTGCCCTTGGTTAGCCACCACCAGCGCTAGGTCATCCTCAGCCTGATGCCCATCGTCATCCTGCAGCTCCTCATCCTCACTCTGCTCCTCTTCTCCCGCACTCCAGTCCGGATCATCCTTCTTGTTGTCTATGCTGCTGCCAGAATCACTACTGCTTTCGCTACAACCATAGTCACTGCTGCTTTGGCTGTAGCCAGTGTCGCTGCTGCTGCTCCCATTACCTGTCCAAAATGCAACAATGACCGTTAACAATCGATGTGAGACAAAGCCAAATGTAGAGGAATAAGAAGAGGCAGAACGTACCGGCATCATCATCGGCAGCGTAGCGCATGCGACACATAGTCGTGTTGAACACCTTCACGATGAGCATGGTGGCGTCGTCGTCGTACCTGAAGAGAAGGAAGTACCCCAGCCGCAGGTCGTAGGCACGGTAGAACTTCTCCCACCCACAAGACAAGTACATGTGGCCCTTCTTGATCACCAACTCCACATCCCACTGCCTGCAAAACCCGCTGCCGGCCTGTCGCAGCTTCACATTATTTGGCGGATCTTCACCCATCAGCATGTTCATAAAACTGTCAGGTAGCCTCTGCAGTTTGGGACAATGAGTGATGTAGCAAACAACAGATATCATAATGAGATGGGTAAAGGGGAGATCTCTCGTTTTATATACCTGCGTCATGGATGATACTGAAGTCTCAAGTATGATAGTGAAGAACTCGGAAGCATCCAACTCGTACTGCGGTGTCGCAGATCGGCGGTGGCTGCTTCCCGCCATCTCTGATAAGCAGCAGAAGAGACCAATTAGTACCCTTACAACAGATCATAAAACATGCATGATAACAGGCATTAGTCGCAAGTTCCCCATATGTCCTATTTTTAGCAAAATCATGCTAAAATTCACGGAAAATTTCAGCATTACCTTTGCTGAAAATGTTGGGGAACGTTACAGAAAATTAAAATTTTTCCTACGGTTTCACCAAGATCCATCTATGAGTTCATCTAAGCAACGAGTCATGGGAGAGAGATTGCATCTACATACCACTTGTAGATCGCGTGCAGAAGTGTTCAAGGGAACGGGGATGATGGAGTCGTACTCGCCGTGATCCAAATCACTGATGACCAAGTGCTGAACGGACAACACCTCCACGTTCAACACACGTACGGAGTGGATGACGTCTCCTCCTTCTTGATCCAGAAAGGGGGAAGGAGAGGTTGAGGAAGAAGGATCCAGCAGCAGCACGACACTGTGATGATGGTGGAGAGGCAGTACTCCGACAGGGCTTCGCCAAGCGCTCAACAGAGGAGGAGAGGTGTTGGGAAGGGGAGGGGCTGCGCCTTGGATCAGGTGATCAGCCCTCCCCTTGCCCCTCTATTTATAGGGGAAGGGGGAAGGGGGCCGGCCCCCTCTAGATGAGATCTAGAGGGGGGGGGGGACGGCCAGGGAGGGGGCTTGCCCCCCCAAGCAAGGGGGGCGCCCCCACTAGGGTTCCCCCCCAACCCTAGGCGCATGGGACTAAGGGGGGGGGGGCGCCCAGCCCTCCAAGGGCTGGTTACCTGCCCCTTGCGGCCCATGAGGCCCTCCGAGAGGGGTGGCCCCTCCCGGTGGACCCCCGGAACCCCTCCGATGGCCCCGGTACAATACCGATATGCCCCCGAAACTTTCCGGTGTCCGTATGACAACTTCCCATATATAAATCTTCACCTCCGGACCATTCCGGAACTCCTCGTGACGTCCGGGATCTTATCCTGGACTCTAAACAATATTCGGTAATCACATACAAGTCTTCCCAATAACCCTAGCGTCACCGAACCTTAAGTGTGTAGACCCTACGGGTTCGGGAGACACGCAGACATGACCGAGACGGCTCTCCGGTCAATAACCAACAGCGGGATATGGATACCCATGTTGGCTCCCACATGCTCCTCGATGATGTCATCGGATGAACCACGATGTCGAGGATTCAATCAACCCCGTATGCAATTCCCTTTGTCAATCGGTACGTTACATGCCCGAGACTCGATCGTCGGTATCCCAATACATCGTTCAGTCTCGTTACCGGCAAGTCACTTTACTCGTACCGTAATGCATGATCCCGTGACCAAACACTTGGTCACTTTGAGCTCATTATGATGATGCATTACCGAGTGGGCCCAGAGATACCTCTCCGTCATACGGAGTGACAAATCCCAGTCTCGATCCGTGTCAACCCAACAGACACTTTCGGAGATACCTGTAGTGCACCTTTATAGTCACCCAGTTACGTTGTGACGTTTGGTACACTCAAAGCACTCCTACGGTATCCGGGAGTTACACGATCTCATGGTCTAAGGAAGAGATACTTGACATTGGAAAAGCTCTAGCAAAACAAACTACACGATCTTGTGCTATGCTTAGGATTGGGTCTTGTCCATCACATCATTCTCCTAATAATGTGATCCCGTTATCAACGACATCCAATGTCCATAGTCAGGAAACCATGACTATCTGTTGATCAATGAGCTAGTCAACTAGAGGCTTACTAGGGACATATTATGGTCTATGTATTCACACGTGTATTACGATTTCCGGATAATACAATTATAACATGAATAAAAGACAATTATCATGAACAAGGAAATATAATAATAATCCTTTTATTATTACCTCTAGGGCATATTTCCAACAGTCTCCCACTTGCACTAGAGTCAATAATCTAGTTACATTGTGATGAATCGAACACCCATAGAGTTCTGGTGTTGATCATGTTTTGCTCGCGAGAGAGGTTTAGTCAACGGATCTACGACATTCAGATCCGTATGTACTTTGCAAATATCTATGTCTCCATCTTGAACATTTTCACGGATGGAGGTGAAGCAACGCTTGATGTGCCTAGTCTTCTTGTGAAACCTGGGCTCCTTGGCAAGGGCAATAGCTCCAGTGTTGTCACAGAAGAGTTTGATCAGCCCCGACGCATTGGGTATGACTCCTAGGTCGGTGATGAACTCCTTCACCCAAATTGCTTCATGCGCTGCCTCCGAGGTTGCCATGTACTCCGCTTCACATGTAGATCCCGCCACGATGCTCCGCTTGCAGCTGCACCAGCTTACTGCTCCACCATTCAACATATACACGTATCCGGTTTGTGACTTAGAGTCATCCAGATCTGTGTCGAAGCTAGCGTCGACGTAACCCTTTACGGCGAGCTCTTCGTCACCTCCATAAACGAGAAACATGTCCTTTGTCCTTTTCAGGTACTTCAGGATATTCTTGACCGCTGTCCAGTGTTGCTTGCCGGGATTACTTTGGTATCTTCCTACCAAACTTACGGCAAGGTTTACATCAGGTCTGGTACATAGCATGGCATACATAATAGATCCTATGGATGGCACTCATCTCTTCTTTATCTTTTGCCGTGGTCGGGCATTGAGCTGAGCTCAATCTCACACCTTGCAATACAGGCAAGAACCCTTTCTTAGACTGATCCATTTTGAACTTCTTCAAAATCTTATCAAGGCATGTGCTTTGTGATAGACCTATGAGGCGTCTCGATCTATCCCTATAGATCTTGATGCCTAATATGTAAGCAGCTTCTCCAAGGT
The DNA here is from genome assembly GCF_018294505.1 of Triticum aestivum. Classification (NCBI taxonomy): domain Eukaryota; kingdom Viridiplantae; phylum Streptophyta; class Magnoliopsida; order Poales; family Poaceae; genus Triticum; species Triticum aestivum. The sequence goes on from NC_057807.1 coordinate 543,878,650, forward strand.
CCTTCATTGAAAAACACTTATTCAAGTAGGCCTTAATGCAGTCCAAAAGTTCTATATCATTTCCCATCAAAAGTCTGTCATCTACATATAATATGAGAAATGCTACAAAGCTCCCACTCACTTTCTTGTAAACGCAGGCTTCTCCATAAGTCTGCATAAACCCAAACGCTTTGATCATCTCATCAAAGCGAATGTTCCAACTCCGAGATGCTTGCACCAGCCCATAAATGGATCGCTGGAGCTTGCATACTTTGTTAGCATTCTTAGGATCGACAAAACCCTTCCGGCTGCATCATATACAGTTCTTCCTTAAGATGCCCGTTAAGGAATGCCGTTTTGACGTCCATCTGCCATATCTCATAATCATAGTATGCGGCAATTGCTAACATGATTCGGGAGGACTTCAGCTTGGCTACGGGAGAGAAAGTCTCATCGTAGTCAACCCCTTGAACTTGTCGATAACCCTTAGCGACAAGTCGAGCTTTATAGATGGTAATATTACCATCCGCGTCCGTCTTCTTCTTAAAGATCCATTTGTTTTCTATCGCTCGCCGATCATCGGGCAAGTCTGTCAAAGTCCATACTTTGTTTTCATACATGGATTCTATCTCGGATTGCATGGCTTCAAGCCATTTGTTGGAATCTGTGCCCGCCATCGCTTCTTCATAGCTCGAAGGTTCACCGTTGTCTAACAACATGATTTCCAGGACAGGGTTGCCATACCACTCTGGTGTGGAACGTGTCCTTGTGGACCTACGAGGTTCAGTAGCAACTTGATCCGAAGTACCTTGATCATAATCATTAATTTCCTCTCCAGTTGGTGTAGGCACCACAGGAACATTTTCCTGAGCTGCACTACTTTCCGGTTCAAGAGGTAGTACTTCATCGAGTTCTACTTTCCTCCCACTTACTTCTTTCGAGAGAAACTCTTTTTCCAAAAAGGATCCATTCTTGGCAACAAAGGTCTTGCCCTTGGATCTTAAGTAGAAGGTATACCCAATGGTTTCCTTAGGGTATCCTATGAAGACGCATTTTTCTGACTTGGGTTCGAGCTTCTCAGGTTGTAATTTCTTGACATAAGCATCGCATCCCCAAACTTTTAGAAACGACAGCTTAGGTTTCTTCCCAAACCATAATTCATACGGTGTCGTCTCAACGGATTTAGATGGTGCCCTATTTAAAGTGAATGTTGCTGTCTCTAGAGCGTATCCCCAAAATGATAGCGGTAAATCGGTAAGAGACATCATAGACCGCACCATATCCAATAGAGTGCGATTATGACGTTCGGACACACCATTACGCTGAGGTGTTCTAGGCGGAGTGAGTTGTGAAACGATTCCACATTTCCTTAAGTGTGTACCAAATTCGTGACTTAAGTATTCTCCTCCACGATCTGATCGTACGAACTTTATCTTTCGGTCACGTTGATTCTCTACCTCATTCTGAAATTCCTTGAACTTTTCAAAGGTCTCAGACTTGTGTTTCATCAAGTAGACATACCCATATCTACTCAAGTCATCAGTGAGAGTGAGAACATAACGATATCCTCCGTGAGCCTCAACGCTCATTGGACCGCACACATCGGTATGTATGATTTCCAATAAGTTGGTTGCTTGCTCCATTGTTCCGGAGAATGGAGTCTTGGTCATTTTGCCCATGAGGCATGGCTCGCATGTGTCAAACTATTCATAATCGAGAGACTCTAAAAGTCCATCAGCATGGAGCTTCTTCATGCGCTTGACACCAATGTGACCAAGGCGGCAGTGCCACAAGTATGTGGGACTATCCTTATCAACTTTACATATTTTGGCATTCATGCTATGAATATGTGTAACATTACTTTCGAGATTCATTAAGAATAAACCATTGACCATCGGGGCATGACCATAAAACATATCTCTCATATAAATAGAACAACCATTATTCTCGGATTTAAATGAGTAGCCATCTCGTATTAAACGAGATCCAGATACAATGTTCATGCTCAAATTTGGCACTAAATAACAATTATTGAGGTTCATAACTAATCCCGTGGGTAAATGTAGAGGTAGCGTGCCGACAGCGATCACATCGACCTTGGAACCATTCCCGACGCGCATCGTCACCTCGTCCTTCGCCAGTCTCCGCTTATTCTGCAGCTCCTGCTGTGAGTTACAAATATGAGCAACGACACCGGTATCAAATACCCAGGAGTTACTACGAGTACTGGTAAGGTACACATCAATTACATGTATATCAAATATACCTTTAGTGTTGCCGGCCTTCTTGTCTGCTAAGTATTTGGGGCAGTTCCGCTTCCAGTGACCCTTCCCCTTGCAATAAAAGCACTCAGTCTCAGGCTTGGGTCCATTCTTTGACTTCTTCCCGGCAACTGGCTTACCGGGTGCGGCAACATCTTTGCCGTCCTTCTTGAAGTTCTTCTTACCCTTGCCCTTCTTGAACTTAGTGGTCTTATTGACCATCAACACTTGATGTTCTTTCTTGATTTCAACCTCTGCTGACTTCAGCATTGAAAATACTCCAGGAATGGTCTTCACCATTGTCAGTGTCAAAACCGGCGGATCTCGGGTAGGGGGTCCCGAACTGTGCGTCTAGGCGGATGGTAACAGGAGACAAGGGACACGATGTTTTACCCAGGTTCGGGCCCTCTTGATGGAGGTAAAACCCTACGTCCTGCTTGATTGATATTGATATTGTGGATGTTTAGAAGAGTGGATCTACCATGAGATCAAGGAGGCTAAACCCTAGAAGCTAGCCTATAGTATGATTGTAATGGTTGTTGTTGTCCTACGTACTAGAGCCATCCGGTTTATATAGACATCGGAGAGGGCTAGGGTTACATAGAGTCGGTTACAATGGTAGGAGATCTACATATCCGTATCGCCAAGCTTGCCTTCCACGCCAAGGAAAGTCCCATCCGGACACGGGACGAAGTCTTCAATCTTGTATCTTCATAGTCTTGGAGTCCAGTCGATGATGATAGTCCAGCCGATGATAGTTCGGCTGATGATGGTAGTCCGGCTATCCGGACACCCCCTAATCCAGGACTTCCTCAGTAGCCCCTGAACCAGGCTTCAATGACGATAAGTCCGGCGCGTATATTGCTTGGCATTGCAAGGCGGGTTCCTCCTCCGAATGATAGAAGATTGTGAACACCAGGATAGTGTCCGGCTCTGCAAAATAAATTCCACATTCCACCGTAGAGAGAATAATATATACACAAGTTCAATCTGCTGACGTTTTTTGCGGCATGACGTCACGCCACTACCAAGCCATTACTTGAATCGTTTTTTACTCTACCACCTCAGCGCATTTAGCGAAGCGGTTTCCTTGGCACGTCTTGTCGAAGCAGAGATCGTGTTCCCCCTTAATCCGGGATTCTCATCAATACGGACGTGGGTAACCCAACCGCGCCATTGATGGTGACGCTTGGGGGATAAGCGAGTTTTACCAGGCCGGTGGGGGACGCGTAGACTTCGCCCGCCCATATAAGGGATAAGGATTCACCTTTTCACCTACGCCTTCTTCCTCCTTTGCTTATCCATCTCCGCGCACTCGAGCTCCAGCGCCCAAGCCCGCACATCTCGTCTCAACCTTCCCCAGTCATGTCTGGAGCGGGAGGCAAGTGGATGACCTCCTCCGTTACGGAGGAGCACATCGAAAGACTGCGCAGCGCCGGCTACCTGTCCGGCGACATCGCGCACCGGCTGCCCGACGAGGGGCAGCTCATCCCCACCCCCAGGCCCCATGAGAGGGTCGTTTTTCTTCCCCACTTCCTCCGCGGACTGGGCTTTCCACTTCACCCCTTTGTCCGGGGGCTCATGTTCTACTACGGCCTGGATTTCCATGATCTGGCGCCGAACTTCATCCTCAACATCTCGGCGTTTATCGTCGTGTGCGAGGCCTTCCTCTGCATCCAGCCCCACTTCGGCTTGTGGCTCAAGACCTTCAATGTCAAGCCGAAGGTAGTGAAGGGCACTCAAGCGGAGTGCGGAGGCGCCATGTTGGGCAAGATGCCCAACGTCCTTTGGTTCGAAGGGGCCTTCGTGGAATCCGTCAAGGGGTGGCAATCGGGGTGGTTCTATATCACCGAGCCGCGCGACCCTACGTGGGCGGCGGCCCCCGAGTTCAGATCTGGTATCCCCATGCAGCTCACCTCCTGGAAAGAGAAGGGCTTGCTGTGGGGTAGTTCGGAGGAGCTGACGGGACTCCAAGCCTGTATCCAGAAGCTGGTGAAGAAGCTCAGGCTGGTTAACGTGGTCCAAGTCATGCTCGTCCGCCGGATTCTCCCATGCCAAGAGCGGGCATTCAATCTGTGGGAGTTCAATCCGGAACAGCACCAGGCGCTGAGCGGGCTCTTCGACACGACGTACGAAGGCGCCTGGAGGGTGCTGTTTAAGGGCGCCGAAGCCCCCGCATCCGCGACTGAAGATCGCGGATTTCGCTCGCAGCACCAAGCCGACGAGGTAAGTGATTCTACCCCTTTACGGGACACTTGCTTTTCATAGTTTGACTCTATGCGGGTTTTAATTTCCCCTTTTCCTTTGACAGGACTGGATGAGGAAGGCGGAGCAGATTATCTGCCCGGCTCCTATGCCAGAAAACCCAGTAGACGCCCGTCTAGCGAGGCTGCTGGTTCCGGCACCGCACGTGGTGCCGGAGAAGAAGGCCAAGAAGGAGGCCACGGGTGCTCGAAAGAGTTCCCGTTTTCAGGTGTCCGACGACTCCGGGGCGGACTCCTCCCCCGAAAACGAGGAGGAGAAAGAGGACTCTCTCCCAGAGGAGGGAGAGAGGAAGAGGAAGGCTTCCCCAACAGGGGAGGCCGAAGGGTCCAAGAGGGGAAGGACTATTCCCCCGGACAGCTCCGCCAACATCAACGTTGGCGAGGAAGAATGGCCTTCAAGGGCCAGGCCTCCGGCGAGATCGTAAGTGTCCGGATTCCTGAATGATTTATAATTTCTTTTTCTGTGTCACATAGTGTCATTCTGATGCCGCATGCTGCCTGTAGTCCGGCCAATGATGATCTCCCCGCTTCATCGAGCGGGTCGTTGGCTCCGTCGGATGTAGACTCCATCCCGACCGCCTCCACCCCTCGCGACACCGAGGACGCCGAGGTGGGATCCCAAGAAGGGACCCATCAGGGGGAGGCTCCGGAGGCGCCACAAGGCGGCCTCCCGGACTTTGCGCCGGACTCCATATCAGAACCCGCAGTGGTTCCGGAGTCCGGCCGGCGGCCCCTTCGCAAGAAGGGCAAGACCGTGACGCCGGCGGCTTCCGTCCAACCGGAGGCGCCGGACAATTTGTTGGAGGCGCTCCAGAGCGCTTCCATCGAGGAAGAACACCGCACTATTATGAGTGCGGTGATTCAGAAGGTACAGCTCGCCAAGAGCGGGCTGACCGAAGCCTGCAGTAGCCTTCTATCAGGCTTTGAGGTAAGAAGTTAAAAATATGCAATGTAATACCGCATAGACAGTAGCCCCTGATGCTCGGTTCGGTGTTCGGAAAGAAAAGCCGGACTGAGGATCTGAAAAAAAGAAGATATACGCAGGGTTGCTAAAAAATTATGTCAATATGGGTTGCAGGCTGCGCTGCTGACCTCTGCCGCACTGACTGCGGAGGTCGGTGCTTTGAAGCAGGAGCTCGAGCGGTCCGAGCAAGAGCTCGGCCGCGCCAAGAAGCAGCTCCAGGACAAAGAAGGTGAGTAACACCACTTTGAACTTGTACCTTACAGAAAAGGATTTAGGTTGCAACAAAAAATAACAAGGATAACATGGGTACTGCAGGGGCCACGAACGAGGTGGCGACCCTGAAGGAGGCCGTGTCTGCGGCCGAACGCAATGCGGCCGCGGAACGGGCAGAGCGAGAAAAGCAGGAGGCGCGGGTGGCGGTGGTTCGGCAAGAGCTCCAGGCTCTCATGGAAAAGCATGAGAGTTTGGAGCGTGACTCAAAGACTCGAGAGTCCGAGCTTGCCTCGGCTCTCGAAAGTGCCAAAACTGCCAAGGCCGATGCCCATAAGTCCCTTCAGGAGATTGAGTTGGTGAGGAAGATAGCGGCGGGTAAGGCATTTTTCATGCAAAGCAAGCATGTGAATGTAAATTACGTGTTACTTACCCGAATTCGGAGCTCTCCAGGGGCGTTTGCAGATCTGCCTCGCAGCGTGTCTGATGCCGCCGCATTCTACCGAGCCGAGGAGGGGAGCTCAACGGAGAAGGTCTTCTGGTCTCAGTATGCTGAGGCCGGCCATCCGGTGCCCCCTAGCGACCAGCTGAAGCAGCTGGTCGAGCTCCACAAGGTGGCCGAGCAGGCCATGAAGGGCCTCATAGTCCGGCTGTGGCCTGGAGAGGCCATGCCTGGGAGCTACTTCGGCCTCGTGCGACGGTTGGTGGATGCGTGCCCCTGGGTGGAGGTTATCAAGCGCTCCGCCTGTATTGAAGGTGCTCGTCGGGCCCTTGCCCGCGCAAAGGTGCATTGGGGCAAGCTGGATGCGGAGAAGCTAATCACTGACGCGCCACCAGCGGGCAAGGAATATCGTACGCCCGAGATGTACTATAAGACTGTCCTGAAGGGTGCCCGCAAGATTGCGGATGAGTGCCCCAGGGATGTAATTATTGAGTAAATTCGCAATGTGTTATCCTGTGCGCTGAAAACTTTGTTCATATGCGCTAAGCAACGCTTGTTAATTTAAAATATTACCTTCTGTGCGGCCGTTTATTAAATCTGAGAGATGGCAAGTCGTCGGCTTCAGCCCCCATGCCACGAGTGCTGGGGTGTTCGGGATAAACTTGAGCACTCTTGTTCCCATTTTTGGGTCCATCTAGGGAGGCGCTCAACACAACGAACAAGGCAACCGGACTTATAGTGCTTGAACACTCTCACTTAGCCATAGAATTCTATAATTTTAAATTTCGGCGAAGCCCCTAGTATTCGGAAGACCGAATTAGGGGCGCTATCCACGCCTTCGTCGGACATTATCCGGAACTTCGCTCGAAGCGGCGTAGGTCTTTAAGGACCCGAAAGGACCTCTCGAACAGCGACCAGTCTCTCGCCTTATCATGACAGTCAGTTTTAGCTTTCTCCACTGAGGCGTTAACCCGGCTCAACCGGGGCGCAATCGCAGTGGTTCTCCCAGTGCTACCTTAGCCGATAGAACGGAACGTAAGGTGCCAAACATGGGAGCCGGGCAAACCCAACTATTGACCCAAGACATGATTCGGAGCCGATTCATATAATGCTATAAGTTCGGGGTGCCGCACTTGTGAAAGTGTTCGGACTTTATCACACCATAATGCGGGGAACATAAGCCCCTGGTGTATTTGGCCGTACCAAAATGTACGGATGCAACATGTCGTAAATGAACATATATATATATATATAAGGTAATGCAATTATGGGCAAAAAGTGCTGCATTTTATTCGAGAAGATCTGCTATGAGTGCGGAATGATACAAATAGTGCGGAAAGCAAGGGATTGGACGAATTAAAGGCGTCTCCCTCCAGGGGTAGGCCGCGGAATGGTGTATTTAACAAATTTAATGCTCGTAATGGAGACCACCTGAGTGTTCGTCGCAGCCTTTGTCCCTCCCTGGCTGTTGCATCATGAGTTCGGCAGGTTCGCCGCCGGACAGAGTTCTGTATAAAAAAGAGAGAAATAAAAGATAAAAAGAGCGACACACTTGGGAGCCCCTGGTGTGGTCGAACCGCACTCTGGGTCTGTTGTGGTTGTGCCTCTCCCCCTATGCCCATGGTATCTCCAGGGCGTAATTATGTACGCGGAGAGTTTGTCTTACAATTGTGCGAGGGCTGGGGTTGAGGCCGCATTGCTACGCGTGCTCGGAACGTGCCAGGTGGTCTTGGTTGATGTTGCTCCGGGCGCGTTTGGCCGTGTCCGGTCGTTTAACGGCCGGACTCGAAAATTGCCTTAAAAGGCTGCTCTGTACTTCTGCCGCGAGAGCCGCTGTATGTTCCTCCGTTCGGAGGGAGCGTTCCGTGTTTCCATTGACCGTGATGACTCCACGAGGGCCTGGCATCTTGAGCTTAAGGTATGCATAATGCGGCACCGCGTTGAATTTTGCGAACGGTTCGTCCGAGCAGAGCGTGATAGCCACTGCGGAACGGGACTATGTCGAAGATTAACTCCTCGCTTCGGAAATTATCCGGGGATCCGAAGACCACTTCCAGTGTGACTGAGCCTGTACAACTGGCCTCGACACCTGGTATGACGCCTTTGAAGGTTGTCTTTGTAGGTTTAATCCTTGAAGGGTCTATGCCCATCTTGCGCACTGTATCCTGATAAAGCAGGTTCAGGCTACTGCCGCCGTCCATCAGGACTCTCGTGAGGTGAAATCCATCAACGATTGGGTCTAAAACCAATGCGGCGAATCCGCCATGGCGGATACTGGTCGGATGGTCTCTTCGATCGAAAGTGATCGGGCAAGAGGACCATGGGTTGAATTTTGGGGCGACTGGCTCCATCGCGTATACGTCCCTTAGTGCACGCTTCCGCTCCCTCTTGGGTATATGCGTTGCGTATATCATGTTTACCGTCCGAACTTGAGGGGGGAATCCCTTTTGTCCTCTGTTGTTCGGCGGCCGGGTCTCTTCCTCGTCATCGCTGTGTAGCCCCTTGTCATTGTTTTCGGCGATTAATTTGCCTGCCTGCTTGAATACCCAACAATCTCTGTTGGTGTGGTTAGCTGGCTTTTCGGGGGTTCCATGTATTTGACAGGAGCGGTCGAGTATTCGGTCCAAATTGGACGGGCCCGGAGTGGTTCTTTTGAATGGCTTCTTCCGTTGACCGGGCTTGGAGCCTCGGAATCCGGCGTTGACTGCCGTATCCTCATTGTTGTCGCCGTTAATGCGGCGTTTGTTTTTGTTTTGACGCGACCTGCCATTGCGGTCCTTGGTATCCGGACTGCCAGCGTTTTTGCTGAGGTTGTTGCTGCGAGCGAGCCAGCTATCCTCTCCCGCACAGAAGCGGGTCATGAGTGATGTGAGGGCTGCCATGGATTTCGGCTTTTCCTGTCCTAGGTGCCGGGCCAGCCACTCGTCGCGGATGTTATGTTTGAAGGCAGCGAGGGCCTCTGCATCCGGACAGTCGACGATTTGATTTTTCTTTGTTAAGAACCGTGTCCAGAATTGCTTGGCCGATTCGTCTGGCTGCTGGATTATGTGGCTTAGGTCATCTGCGTCCGGTGGTCACACATACGTGCCCTGGAAGTTGTCGAGGAATGCGGCTTCCAGGTGTTCCCAACATCCAATTGACTCTGCGGGCAGGCTGTTAAGCCAATGCCGAGCTGGTCCTTTAAGCTTGAGCGGGAGATATTTGATGGCGTGAAGATCGTCGTCGCGGGCCATGTGTATATGGGGGAGATAATCCTTAATCCAAACCGCGGGGTCTGTTGTGCCATCGTAGGATTCGATATTAACGGGTTTAAATCCTTCAGGGATTTGATGATCCATTACTTCGTCAGTGAAGCATAGTGGGTGTGCGGCGCCTCTGTATTGAGCAATATCACGACGTAGCTCGATAGAGCGTTGTCTGCTGTGTTCGGCCCGGCCGAGGTAGTTGTATCCGGCGCGACGGTATTCGTCGTGGGTCTTGGGGTGCCCACGTGATCCATAGATAGATTTGGATTGTCTTGCCTTGTCCTCCAATATATCCCGCAAGTCCGGCGCGTTCCCCCGTGGCTTCATGCTTTTTGAGCGATGCCGGGGTACGGTTTTGGTGGAGGGCTTGCATGCCTCTTTGTCGCGGCCACAAGGTGGTCGGTCTGCCGTATTGTGCGCTAGTGATGCAGGTTTGTACGCTTCCTCCTCTAGTCGGGGGAGCAACTTGCGTTTTGGGTAACTTTTAGAGGGGCGTTCGAGTTCATACTCTTCGGCCGCGAGGACCGCGGTCCATCTGTCGGCCAGTAGGTCTTGATCAGCTTGAAGCTGTTGCTGCTTTTTCTTTAGGCTGTTTGCCGTGGCCATTAGCCTGCGTCTGAAATGCTCTTGTTCGACGGGATCCTCAGGCACGACGAATTCGTCGTCGTCGAGGCTTGCCTCGTCTCCGGAGGGAGGTAAGTAATTATCATCCTCGACCTCTTCGTCTGCCGCCCTCTCGTGAGGGCTTGCTTCTGCCTCCTCCTGCGCTGGGTCGTGCTGGAGGGGGTTGTCTTCGGCACTTTCTAGGGTGTTATTATCTCCTGTGCCGGAATCTCCATTCTTGCTGTGGCGGGATTTAGAGCGGCGCCGCTGACGTCGACGCTTGGGCTGTTTCTTTAAGGAATCGGCCTCCGTTGCTTCTTCACTGTCCCCATCTTTTGGGGTGTCCACCATGTATATGTCGTATGACGAGGTGGTCTTCCAGTGTCCTGTAGGCGCTGGTTCTTGATAGTCTCCGGCATCGTCGTCCATACCGTCGATGTCTTCGGAGTCGTAGTCGAGTACGTCGGTTAGAACATCGACGGTGGCTATGAAGTGGGTGGTGGGTGGGCTCTGAATTTCTTCGTCGTCCGCGTCCCAACCATCCTAGCCGTAGTTCGGCCAGGGCTCTCCGGATAGCGAGAGATGCTTCAGGGAATTTAAGATATCGCCGAAGGGTGAGTGCTGAAAGATGTCCGCAGCGGTGAATTCCATGATCGGCGCCTAGTCGGATTCAACTGGTAGGGGCGCAGGAGGTTCGGAGTCCGGCAGAGAGTCCGGCACCTCGGAGTCATGAGCTTTATGCGGAACAAGGTAAGTGTTCGGCTCCATCGCCGTAGAAGTTGCAGCTCCCGAGGCGGTGTCCAGCCATCCGTCCTCGATCTGAGCGATCGGCTCCGGACTATGGATCGGAGCGGATTCATGTGCGGCCTCCAAGGTGCTGTTCGGCGGCAGAGTTAGGTCGTGCCCATCGTGACAGTGCGGCACGCTCGGCTGTGGCTCAGATCCATCGAAGATCAAGTCCCCGCGGATATCGGCCGTGAAGTTTAGGCTTCCGAACCTGACCTGACGGCCAGGGGCGTAGCTTTCGATCTGCTCCAGATGGCCAAGTGAGTTGGCCCGCAGTGCGAAGCCGCCGAATACGAAGATCTGTGCGGGGAGAAAAGTCTCACCCAGGACTGCGTCGTTGTCGATTGAAGAGGCCATCAAGCCTATCGGTGACAACACAGAGGAACTCTCAATGAAAGCACCAATGTCGGTGTCAAAACCGGCGGATCTCGGGTAGGGGGTCCCGAACTGTGCGTCTAGGCGGATGGTAACAGGAGACAAGGGACACGATGTTTTACCCAGGTTCGGGCCCTCTTGATGGAGGTAAAACCCTACGTCCTGCTTGATTGATATTGATATTGTGGATGTTTAGAAGAGTGGATCTACCACGAGATCAAGGAGGCTAAACCCTAGAAGCTAGCCTATGGTATGATTGTAATGGTTGTTGTTGTCCTACGTACTAGAGCCATCCGGTTTATATAGACACCGGAGAGGGCTAGGGTTACATAGAGTCGGTTACAATGGTAGGAGATCTACATATCCGTATCGCCAAGCTTGCCTTCCACGCCAAGGAAAGTCCCATCCGGACACGGGACGAAGTCTTCAATCTTGTATCTTCATAGTCTTGGAGTCCGGTCGATGATGATAGTCCGGCCGATGATAGTTCGGCTGATGATGGTAGTCCGGCTATCCGGACACCCCCTAATCCAGGACTCCCTCAACCATCCCCTGCATATTGTAGTTCAACGCAAAGCTCTTATAGCTCGGTGGGAGCGACTGAAGGATTCTGTCAATGACCGCCTCGTCCGGGAGGTTGATCTCCAGCTGGGACAGGTGGTTGTGCAACCCAGACATTTTGAGTATGTGCTCACTGACAAAACTGTTTTCCTCCATCTTACAACTATAGAACTTGTCGGAGACTTCATATCTCTCGACCCGGGCATGAGCTTGAAAAACCATTTTCAGCTCCTCGAACATCTCATATGCTCCGTGTTTCTCAAAACGCTTTCGGAGCCCCGGTTCTAAGCTGTAAAGCATGCCACACTGAACGAGGGAGTAATCATCAGCACATGACTGCCAAACATTCATAACGTCTTGGTTCTTTGTGATGGGTGCTTCACCTAGCGGTTCATCTAGGACATATGCTTTCTTGGCTGCTATGAGGATGATCCTCAGGTTTTGGACCCAGTCCGAATAGTTGCTGCCATCATCTTTCAGCTTGGTTTTCTCTAGGAACGCGTTGAAGTTCATGTTGACATGAGCGTTGGCCATTTGATCTACAAGACATGTTTTGCAAAAGTTTTAGACTAAGTTCATGATAATTAAGTTCATCTAATCAAATTATTGAATGAACTCCCACTCAGATTTGACATCCCTCTAGTCATCTAAGTGTTACACGATCCGAGTCGACTAGGCCATGTCCGATCATCACGTGAGACGGACTAGTCATCATCGGTGAACATCTCCATGTTGATCGTATCTTCCATACGACTCATGTTCGACCTTTCGGTCTCTTGTGTTCTGAGGCCATGTCTGTACATGCTAGGCTCGTCAAGTTAACCCTAAGTGTTCTGCATGTGTAAATTTGTCTTACACCCGTTGTATGTGAACGTAAGGATCTATCACACCCGATCATCACGTGGTGCTTCGAAACGACGAACTTTAGCAACGGTGCACAATTAGGGGGAACACTTTCTTGAAATTATTATAAGGTATCATCTTATTTACTATCGCCGTTCTAAGTAAACAAGATGCATAAAACACAATAAACATCACATGCAATTATATAAAGTAGTGGCATGATATGGCCAATATCATATAGCTCCTTCGATCTCCATCTTCGGGGCTCCATGATCATCTTTGTCACCGGCATGACACCATGATCTCCATCATCATGATCTCCATTATTGTGTCTTCATGAAGTTGTCACGCCAACGACTACTTCTACTTCTATGGCTAACACGTTTAGCAATAAAGTAAAGTAATTTACATGGCGTTCTTCAATGACACGCAGGTCATACAAAAAATAAAGACAACTCCTATGGCTCCTGCCGGTTGTCATACTCATCGACATGCAAGTCGTGATTCCTATTACAAGAACATGATCTCATACATCACAATATATCATTCGTCATTCATCACAACTTCTGGCCATATCACATCACATGACAGTTGCTGCAAAAACAAGTTAGACGTCCTCTAATTGTTGTTGCATCTTTTACGTGGCTGCAATTGGGTTCTAGCAAGAACGTTTTCTTACCTACGAATAACCATAACGTGATTTTGTGAACTTCTATTTACCCTTCATAAGGACCCTTTTCGTTGAATCCGCTCCAACTAAAGTGGGAGAGACAGACACCCGCTAGCCACCTTATGCAACTAGTGCATGTCAGTCGGTGGAACCTGTCTCACGTAAGCGTACGTGTAAGGTCGGTCCGGGCTGCTTCATCCCACAATACCGCTGAAGCAAGAAAAGACTAGTAGCGGCAAGTGTTAGGGAACGTAGTAATTTCAAAAAAATTCCTACGCACACCCAAGATCATGGTGACGGCATAGCAACGAGAGGGGAGAGTGTTGTCCATGTACCCTCGTAGACTGTAAGCGGAAGCATTATCACAACGCGGTTGATGTTGTCGTACGTCTTCACGACTCGACCGATCCAAGCATCGAACGTATGGCACCTCTGTGTTCAGCACACGTTCAGCTCGATGACGTTCCCCGGGCTCCAATCCAGCAAAGCGTCGGGGATGAGTTCCGTCATCACGACGGCGTGGTGACGATGATGATGTTCTACCGGCGCAGGGCTTCGCCTAAACTCCGCAACGATATGACCGAGGTGGAATATGGTGGATGGGGGCACCGCACACGGCTAAGGAACGATCCGTAGATCAACTTGTGTGTCCTAGGGTGCCCCCCTGCCCCCGTATATAAAGGAGCAAGGGGGAGGCCGGCCGGCCCTTGTGGCGCGCCAAGGAGGAGTCCTCTTCCTCCTAGTAGGAGTAGGACTCCCCCTTTCCTACTCCTACTAGGAGGGGGAAAGGAAGGGGGAGAGGGGGAAGGAAAGAGGGGGGCGCCGCCCCCCTCCTAGTCCAATTCGGACCAGAGGGAGAGGGGGCGCGCGGCCTACCCTGGTCGCCCCTCTCTCTTCCCACCAAGGCCCATGTGGCCCATTAACCCTCCGGGGGGAGGGGGGGGTTCCGGTAACCCTCCCACACTCCGGTTTTCTCCGAAATCACCCGGAACACTTCCGGTGTCCGAATATAGTCGTCCAATATATCAATCTTTATGTCTCAACCATTTCGAGACTCCTCGTCATGTCCTTGATCACATCCGGGACTCCGAACAAACTTCGGTACATCAAAACTTATAAACTCATAATAAAACTATCATTGTAACGTTAAGTGTGCAGACCCTACGGGTCCGAGAACTATGTAGACATGACCTAGAACTATTCTCGGTCAATAACCAATAGTGGAACCTGGATGTTCATATTGGTTCCTACATATTCTACGAAGATCTTTATCGGTCAAACCGCATAACAACATACGTTGTTCCCTTTGTCATCGGTATGTTACTTGCCCAAGATTCGATCGTCGGTATCCAATACCTAGTTCAATCTCGTTACCGACAAGTCTCTTTACTCGTTCTGTAATACATCATTTCATAACTAACTCATTAGTTACAATGCTTGCAAGGCTTAAGTGATGAGTATTACCAAGAGGGCCCAGAGATACCTCTCTGACAATCGGAGTGACAAAACCTAATCTCGAATTATGCCAACTCAACATGTACCTTTGGAGACACCTGTAGAGCACCTTTATAATCACCCAGTTATGTTGTGACGTTTGGTAGCACACAAAGTGTTCCTCCGGTAAACAGGATTTGCACAATCTCATAGTTGTAGGAACTTGATAAGTCATGAAGAAAGCAATAACAACATACTAAACAATCAAGTGCTAAGCTAACGGAATGGGTCAAGTCAATCACAACATTCTCCTAATTATGTGATCCCATTAATCAAATGACAACACATGTCTATGGTTAGGAAACATAACCATCTTTGATTAATGAGCTAGTCAAGTAGAGGCATAGTAGTGACACTATGTTTGTCTATGTATTCACACATGTATCATGTTTCTGGTTAATACAATTCTAGCATGAATAATAAACATTTATCATGATATGAGGAAATAAATAATAACTTTATTATTGCCTCTAGGGCATATTTCCTTCAGTCTCCCACTTGCACTAGAGTCAATAATCTAGATTACATAGTAATGATTCTAACACCCATGGAGTCTTGGTGCTGATCATGTTTTGCTCGTGAGAGAGGCTTAGTCAACGGGTCTGCAACATTCAGATCCGTATGTATTTTGCAAATCTCTATGTCTCCCACTTGGACTTGGTCCCGAATGGAATTGAAGCGTCTCTTGATGTGATTGGTCCTCTTGTGAAATCTGGATTCCTTTGCCAAGGCAATTTCACCAGTATTGTCACAGAAGATCTTCATTGGTCCCGATGCACTAGGTATAACACCTAGATCGGAAATGAACTCCTTCATCCAGACTCCTTCATTTGCTGCTTCCGAAGCAGCTATGTACACCGCTTCACATGTAGATCCCGCCATGATGCTTTGTTTAGAACTGCACCAACTTACAGCTCCACCATTTAACAAAAATACGTATCCGGTTTGCGATTTAGAATCGTCCAGATCAGTGTCAAAGCTTGCATCGACGTAACCATTTACGAGTAGCTCTTTGTCACCTCCATATACGAGAAACATATCCTTAGTCCTTTTCAGGTATTTCAGGATGTTCTTGACCGCCATCTAGTGACCCACTCCTGGATTACTTTGGTACCTCCCTGCCAAACTAATAGCAAGGCACACATCAGGTCTGGTACACAGCATTGCATACATGATAGAGCCTATGGCTGAAGCATATGGAACTCCTTTCATTTTCTCTCTATCTTCTGCAGTGGTCGGGCATTGAGTCTGACTCAACTTTATACCTTGTAATACAGGCAAGAACCCTTTCTTCGCCTGATCCATATTGAACTTTTTCAACACTTTATCAAGGTACGTGCATTGTGAAAGTCCAATCAAGCGTCTTTATCTATCTCTATAGATCTTAATGCCCAATATGTAAGCAGCTTCACCAAGGTCTTTCATTAAAAAACTTTTATTCAAGTATCCTTTTATGCCATTCAGAAATTCTATATCATTTCCAATCAACAATATGTCATCCACATATAATATTAGAAATGCTACAGAGCTCCCACTCACTTTCTTGTAAATACAGGCTTCTCCAAAAGTCTGTATAAAACCATATGCTTTGATCCAACTCCGAGAGGCTTGCACCAGACCATAGATTGATCGCTGGAGCTTGCACACTTTGTTAGCTCCCTTAGGATCGACAAAAACCTTCCGGTTGCATCATATACAATTCTTCTTCCAGAAATCCATTCAGAAATGCGGTTTTGACATCCATCTGCCAAATTTCATAATCATAAAATGCGGCAATCGCTAACATGATTCGGACAGACTTAAGCATCGCTACGGGTGAGAAAGTCTCATCGTAGTCAACCCCTTGAACTTGTCGAAAACCTTTCGCAACAAGTCGAGTTTTATAGATAGTTACATTACCGTCAGCGTCAGTCTTCTTCTTAAAGATCCATTTATTCTCAATGGCTTGCCGATCATCGGGCAAGTCAACCAAAGTCCATACTTTGTTTTCATACATGGATCCCATCTCAGATTTCATGGCTTCTAGCCATTTTGCGGAATCTGGGCTCATCATCGCTTCCTCATAGTTCGTAGGTTCATCATGATCAAGTAACATGACTTCCAGAATAGGATTACCGTACCACTCTGGTGCAGATTTTATTCTGGTAGACCTACGAGGTTCAGTAGAAACTTGATCTAAAGTTTCATGATCAATATCATTATCTTCCTCACTAATTGGTGTAGATGTCACAGGAACTGATTTCTGTGATGAACTACTTTCCAATGAGGGAGCAGACATAGTTATCAAGTTCTAGTTTCCACCCACTCACTTCTTTCGAGAGAAACTCTTTTTCTTGAAAGGATCCATTCTTAGCAACGAATGTCTTGCCTTCGGATCTGTGATAGAAGGCATACCCAACAGTCTCTTTTGGGTATCCTATGAAGACACATTTCTCCGATTTGGGTTCGAGCTTATCTGATTGAAGTTTCTTCACATAAGCATCGCAGCCCCAAACTTTAAGAAACGACAACTTTGGTTTCTTGCCAAACCATAGCTCATAAGGCGTCGTCTCAACGGATTTTGATGGTGCCCTATTCAATGTGAATGCATCCGTCTCTAAAGCATAACCCCAAAACGATAGCGGTAAATCAGTAAGAGACATCATAGATCGCACCATATCTAGTAAAGTACGATTACAACGTTCGGACACACCATTACGTTGTGGTGTTCCGGGTGGCGTGAGTTGCGAAACTATTCCGCATTGTTTCAAATGTAAACCAAACTCGTAACTCAAATATTCTCCTCCACGATCAGATCGTAGAAACTTAACTTTCTTGTTACGATGATTTTCCACTTCACTCTGAAATTCTTTGAACTTTTCAAATGTTTCAGACTTGTGTTTCATTAAGTAGATATACCCATATCTGCTCAAATCATCTGTGACGGTGAGAAAATAATGATATCCGCCACGAGCTTCAATATTCATCGGTCCACATACATCTGTATGTATGATTTCCAACAAATCTGTTGCTCTCTCCATAGTACCGGAGAACGGTGTTTTAGTCATCTTGCCCATGAGGCACGGTTCGCAAGTACCAAGTGATTCATAATCAAGTGATTCCAAAAGTCCATCAATATGGAGTTTCTTCATGCGCTTTACACCGATATGACCTAAACGGCAGTGCCACAAATAAGTTGCACTATCATTATCAACTCTGCATCTTTTGGCTTGGACATTATGAATATGTGTAACACTACTATCGAGATTCAATAAAAATAGACCACTCTTCAAGGGTGCATGACCATAAAAGATATTACTCATATAAATAGAACAACCATTATTCTATGATTTAAATGAATAACCGTCTCGCATCAAACAAGATCTAGATATAATGTTCATGCTCAACGCTGGCACCAAATAACAATTATTTAGGTCTAAGACTAATCCCGAAGGTAGATGTAGAGGTAGCGTGCCGACCGCGATCACATCGACTTTGGAACCGTTTCCCACGCGCATCGTCACCTCATCCTTGGCCAGTGCTCGCTTATTCCGTAGTCCCTGTTTCGAGTTGCAAATATTAGCAACAGAACCAGTATCAAATACCCAGGTGCTACTACGAGCTCTAGTTAGGTACACATCAATAACATGTATATCACATATACCTTTGTTCACTTTGCCATCCTTCTTATCCGCCAAATACTTGGGGTAGTTCCGCTTCCAGTGACCAGTTTGCTTGTAGTAGAAGCACTCAGTTTCAGGCTTAGGTCCAGACTTGGGTTTCTTCTCTTGAGTAGCAACTTGCTTGCTGTTCTTCTTGAAGTTCCCCTTCTTCTTCCCTTTGCCCTTTTTCTTGAAACTAGTGGTCTTGTTGACCATCAACACTTGATGCTCCTTCTTGATTTCTACCTCCGCAGCCTTTAGCATTGCGAAGAGCTCGGGAATTGTCTTGTTCATCCCTTGCATATTATAGTTCATCACGAAGCTCTTGTAGCTTGGTGGCAGTGATTGGAGAATTCTGTCAATGACGCTATCATCCGGAAGATTAACTCCCAGTTGAATCAAGTGATTATTATACCCAGACATTTTGAGTATATGCTCACTAACAGAACTATTCTCCTCCATCTTGCAGCTGTAGAACTTATTGGAGACTTCATATCTCTCAATCCGGGCATTTGCTTGAAATATTAACTTCAACTCCTGGAACATCTCATATGCTCCATGACATTCAAAACGTCGTTGAAGACCCGGTTCTAAGCCGTAAAGCATGGCACACTGAACTATAGAGTAGTCATCAGCTTTGCTCTGCCAGATGTTCACAACATCTGGTGTTGCTCCTGCAGCAGGCCTGGCACCCAGCGGTGCTTCCAGGACGTAATTCTTCTATGCAGCAATGAGGATAATCCTCAAGTTACGGACCCAGTCCGTGTAATTGCTACCATCATCTTTCAACTTTGCTTTCTCAAGGAACGCATTAAAATTCAACGGAACAACAGCACGAGCCATCTATCTACAACAAACATAGACAAGCAAAATACTATTAGGTACTAAGTTCATGATAAATTTAAGTTCAATTAATCATATTACTTAAGAACTCCCACTTAGATAGATATCTCTCTAGTCATCTAAGTGATTACGTGATCCAAATCAACTAAACCATAACCGATCATCACGTGAGATGGAGTAGTTTTCAATGGTGAACATCCCTATGTTGATCATATCTACTATATGATTCATGCTCGACCTTTCGGTCTCTGTGTTCCAAGGCCATATCTGCATATGCTAGGCTCGTCAAGTATAACCTGAATATTCTGCGTGTGCAAAACTGGCTTGCACCCATTGTAGATGGACGTAGAGCTTATCACACCCGATCATCACGTGGTGTCTGGGCACGACGAAATTTGGCAACGGTGCATATTCAGGGAGAACACTTCTTGATAATTTTAGTGAGAGATCATCTTAAAATGCTACCGTCAACCAAAGCAAGATAAGATGCATACCGGATAAACATCACATGCAATCAATACAAGTGATATGATATGGCCATCATCATCTTGTGCTTGTGATCTCCATCTCCGAAGCACCGTCGTGATCACCATCGTCACCGGCGCGACACCTTGATCTCCATCATAGCATCGTTGTCGTTTACGCCATCTATTGCTTCTACGACTATCGCTACCGCTTAGTGATAAAGTAAAGCAATTACAGGGCGTCTGCATTTCCTACAATAAAGCGACAACCATATGGCTCCTGCCAGTTGCCGATAACTTCGGTTACATAACATGATCATCTCATAGAATAAATATAGCATCACGTCTTGACCATATCACATCACAACATGCCCTGCAAAAACAAGTTAGACGTCCTCTACTTTGTTGTTGCAAGTTTTACGTGGCTGCTACGGGCTTAGCAAGAACCATTCTTACCTACGCATCAAAACCACAACGATAGTTCGTCAAGTTAGTGTTGTTTTAACCATCACAAGGACCGGGCGTAGCCACACTCGGTTCAACTAAAGTTGGAGAAACTGACACCCGCCAGCCACCTGTGTGCAACGCACGTCGGTAGAACTAGTCTCGCATAAGCGTACGCGTAATGTCGGTCCGGGCCGCTTCATCCAACAATACCGCTGAACCAAAGTATGACATGCTGGTAAGCAGTATGACTTGTATCGCCCACAACTCACTTGTGTTCTACTCGTGCATATAACATCAACGCATAAAACCTGGCTCGGATGCCACTGTTAGGGAACGTAGTAATTTTAAAAAAATTCCAATGCACACACAAGATCATGGTGATGGCATAGCAATGAGAGGGGAGAGTGTTGTCCACGTACCCTCGTAGACCGTAAGCGGAAGCGTTATCACAACGCGGTTGATGTAGTTGTACGTCTTCACAACTCAACCGATCCAAGCACCGAACGTACGGCACCTCCGTGGTCAGCACACGTTGAGATCGATGATGTTCCCCGGGCTCCAATCCAGGAAAGCGTCGGGGATGAGTTCCGTCAGCACGACGGCGTGGTGATGATGATGATGTTCTACCGGCGCAGGGCTTCGCCTAAACTCCGCAACGATATGACCGAGGTGGAATATGGTGGAGGGGGGCATCGCACACGGCTAAGGAACGATCCGTAGATCAACTTGTGTGTCCTAGGGTGCCCCCCTGCCCCCGTATATAAAGGAGCAAGGGGGGAGGCCGGCCGGCCCTTGTGGGCGCGCCAAGGAGGAGGAGTCCTCCTCCTAGTAGGAGTAGGACTCCCCCTTTCCTACTCCTACTAGGAGGGGGAAAGGAAGGGGGAGAGGGGGAAGGAAAGAGGGGGGCACCGCCCCCCTCCTAGTCCAATTCGGACCAGAGGGAGAGGGGGCGCGCGGCCTACCCTGGCCGCCCCTCTCTCTTCCCACCAAGGCCCATGTGGCCCATTAACCCTCCGGGGGGGGGGGGGGGGGTCCGGTAACCCTCCGACACTCCGGTTTTCTCCGAAATCACCCGGAACACTTCCGGTGTACGAATATAGTCGTCCAATATATCAATCTTTATGTCTCGACCATTTCGAGACTCCTCGTCATGTCCTTGATCACATCCGGGACTCTGAACAAACTTCGGTACATCAAAACTAATAAACTCATAATAAAACTGTCATCGTAATGTTAAGCGTGCAGACCCTACGGGTTCGAGAACTATGTAGACATGACCAAGAACTATTCTCGGTCAATAACCAATAGTGGAACCTGGATGTTCATATTGGTTCCTACATATTCTACGAAGATCTTTATCGGTCAAACCGCATAACAACATACATTGTTCCCTTTGTCATCGGTATGTTACTTGCCTGAGATTCGATCGTCAGTATCCAATACCTAGTTCAATCTCGTTACCGGCAAGTCTCTTTACTCATTCTGTAATACATCATTTCATAACTAACTCATTAGTTACAATGCTTGCAAGGCTTAAGTGATGAGTATTACCAAGAGGGCCCAGAGATACCTCTCCGACAATCGGAGTGACAAAACCTAATCTCGAATTATGCCAACTCAACATGTACCTTTGGAGACACCTGTAGAGCACCTTTATAATCACCCATTTACATTGTGACGTTTGGTAGCACACAAAGTGTTCCTCGGTAAACGGGAGTTGCACAATCTCATAGTTGTAGGAACTTTGTATAAGTCATGAAGAAAGCAATAGCAACATACTAAACGATCAAGTGCTAAGCTAACGGAATGGGTCAAGTCAATCACAACATTCTGCTAATGATGTGATCCCATTAATCAAATGACAACACATGTCTATGGTTAGGAAACATAACCATCTTTGATTAATGAGCTAGTCAATTAGAGGCATACTAGTGACACTATGTTTGTCTATGTATTCACACATGTATCATGTTTCCGGTTAATACAATTCTAGCATGAATAATAAACATTTATCATGATATGAGGAAATAAATAATAACTTTATTATTGCCTCTAGGGCATATTTCCTTCAGCAAGCAAGTTGATAAGATCTACGCCCACAACAAAATTGTGTTCTACTCGTGCAATAGAGAACTACGCATAAACCTGGCTCATGATGCCACTGTTGGGGAACGTTACAGAAAATTAAAATTTTTCCTATGGTTTCACCAAGATCCATCTATGAGTTCATCTAAGCAACGAGTCATGGGAGAGAGATTGCATCTACATACCACTTGTAGATCTCGTGTGGAAGCGTTCAAGGGAACGGGGATGATGGAGTCGTACTCGCCGTGATCCAAATCACCGATGACCAAGTGCTGAACGGACAGCACCTCCGCGTTGAACACACGTACGGAGTGGATGACATCTCCTCCTTCTTGATCCAGCAAGGGGGGAGGAGAGGTTGAGGAAGAAGGCTCCAGCAGCAGCACGACGGCGTGATGATGGTGGAGAGGCAGTACTCCGACAGGGCTTCGCCAAGCGCTCAACGGAGGAGGAGAGGTGTTGGGGAGGGGAGGGGCTGCGCCTTGGATCAGGTGATCAGCCCTCCCCTCGCCCCTCTATTTATAGGGGAAGGGGGAAGGGGGCCGGCCCCCTCTAGATGAGATCTAGAGGGGGGGCGACGGCCAGCGAGGGGGCTTGCCCCCCCCAAGCAAGGGGGGCGCCCCCACTAGGGTTCCCCCCCAACCCTAGGCGCATGGGACCAAGGGGGGGGGCACCCAGCCCTCCAGGGGCTGGTTCCCTGCCCCTTGCGGCCCATGAGGCCCTCCAAGAGGGGTGGCCCCTCCCGGTGGACCCCCGGAACCCCTCCGATGGCCCCGGTACAATACCGATATGCCCCCGAAACTTTCCGGTGTCCGTATGACAACTTCCCATATATAAATCTTCACCTCCGGACCATTCCGGAACTCCTCGTGATGTCCGGGATCTTATCCGGGACTCTGAACAACATTCGGTAATCACATACAAGTCTTCCTAATAACCCTAGCGTCACCGAACCTTAAGTGTGTAGACCCTACGGATTCGGGAGACACGCAGACATGACCGAGACGGCTCTCCAGTCAATAACCAACAGCGGGATCTGGATACCCATGTTGGCTCCCACATGCTCCTCGATGATGTCATCGGATGAACCACGATGTCGAGGATTCAATCAACCCCGTATGCAATTCCCTTTGTCAATCGGTACGTTACATGCCCGAGACTCGATCGTCGGTATCCCAATACCTCGTTCAGTCTCGTTACTGGCAAGTCACTTTACTCGTACCGTAATGCATGATCCCGTGACCAAACACTTGGTCACTTTGAGCTCATCTAATCAAATTATTGAATGAACTCCCACTCAGATTTGACATCCCTCTAGTCATCTAAGTGTTACACGATCCGAGTCGACTAGGCCGTGTCCGATCATCACGTGAGACGGACTAGTCATCATCGGTGAACATCTCCATGTTGATCGTATCTTCCATACGACTCATGTTCGACCTTTCGGTCTCTTGTGTTCTGAGGCCATGTCTGTACATGCTAGGCTCGTCAAGTTAACCCTAAGTGTTCTGCATGTGTAAATTTGTCTTACACCCGTTGTATGTGAACGTAAGGATCTATCACACCCGATCATCACGTGGTGCTTCAAAACGACGAACTTTAGCAACGGTGCACAGTTAGGGGGAACACTTTCTTGAAATTATTATAAGGTATCATCTTATTTACTATCGCCGTTCTAAGTAAACAAGATGCATAAAACACAATAAACATCACATGCAATTATATAAAGTAGTGGCATGATATGGCCAATATCATATAGCTCCTTCGATCTCCATCTTCGGGGCTCCATGATCATCTTTGTCACCGGCATGACACCATGATCTCCATCATCATGATCTCCATTATTGTGTCTTCATGAAGTTGTCACGCCAACGACTACTTCTACTTCTATGGCTAACACGTTTAGCAATAAAATAAAGTAATTTACATGGCGTTCTTCAATGACACGCAGGTCATACAAAAAATAAAGACAACTCCTATGGCTCCTGCCGGTTGTCATACTCATCGACATGCAAGTCGTGATTCCTATTACAAGAACATGATCTCATACATCACAATATATCATTCGTCATTCATCACAACTTCTGGCCATATCACATCACATGACAATTGCTGCAAAAACAAGTTAGACGTCCTCTAATTGTTGTTGCATCTTTTACGTGGCTGCAATTGGGTTCTAGCAAGAACGTTTTCTTACCTACGAATAACCATAACGTGATTTTGTGAACTTCTATTTACCCTTCATAAGGACCCTTTTCGTCGAATCCGCTCCAACTAAAGTGGGAGAGACAGACACCCGCTAGCCACCTTATGCAACTAGTGCATGTCAGTCGGTGGAACCTGTCTCACGTAAGCGTACGTGTAAGGTTGGTCCGGGCTACTTCATCCCACAATACCGCTGAAGCAAGAAAAGACTAGTAGCGGCAAGTGTTAGGGAACGTAGTAATTTCAAAAAATTTCCTACGCACACCCAAGATCATGGTGACGGCATAGCAACGAGAGGGGAGAGTGTTGTCCACGTACCCTCGTAGACTGTAAGCGGAAGCATTATCACAACGCGGTTGATGTAGTCGTACGTCTTCACGACTCGACCGATCCAAGCATCGAACGTATGGCACCTCTGTGTTCAGCACACGTTCAGCTCGATGACGTTCCCCGGGCTCCAATCCAGCAAAGCGTCGGGGATGAGTTCCGTCAGCACGACGGCGTGGTGACGATGATGATGTTCTACCGGCGCAGGGCTTCGCCTAAACTCCGCAACGATATGACCGAGGTGGAATATGGTGGAGGGGGGCACCGCACACGGCTAAGGAACGATCCGTAGATCAACTTGTGTGTCCTAGGGTGCTCCCCTGCCCCCGTATATAAAGGAGCAAGGGGGAGGCCGGCCGGCCCTTGTGGCGCGCCAAGGAGGAGTCCTCTTCCTCCTAGTAGGAGTAGGACTCCCCCTTTCCTACTCCTACTAGGAGGGGGAAAGGAAGGGGGAGAGGGGGAAGGAAAGAGGGGGGCGTCGCCCCCCTCCTAGTCCAATTCGGACCAGAGGGAGAGGGGGCGCGCGGCCTACCCTGGTCGCCCCTCTCTCTTCGCACCAAGGCCCATGTGGCCCATTAACCCTCCGGGGGGAAGGGGGGGGGTTCCAGTAACCCTCCCACACTCCGGTTTTCTCCGAAATCACCCGGAACACTTCCGGTGTCCGAATATAGTCGTCCAATATATCAATCTTTATGTCTCAACCATTTCGAGACTCCTCGTCATGTCCTTGATCACATCCGGGACTCCGAACAAACCTCGGTACATCAAAACTTATAAACTCATAATAAAACTGTCATTGTAACGTTAAGCGTGCAGACCCTACGGGTTCGAGAACTATGTAGACATGACCTAGAACTATTCTCGGTCAATAACCAATAGTGGAACCTGGATGTTCATATTGGTTCCTACATATTCTACGAAGATCTTTATCGGTCAAACCGCATAACAACATACGTTGTTCCCTTTGTCATCGGTATGTTACTTGCCCAAGATTCGATCGTCGGTATCCAATACCTAGTTCAATCTCGTTACCGACAAGTCTCTTTACTCGTTCTGTAATACATCATTTCATAACTAACTCATTAGGTACAATGCTTGCAAGGCTTAAGTGATGAGTATTACCAAGAGGGCCCAGAGATACCTCTCTGACAATCGGAGTGACAAAACCTAATCTCGAATTATGCCAACTCAACATGTACCTTTGGAGACACCTGTAGAGCACCTTTATAATCACCCAGTACGTTGTGACGTTTGGTAGCACACAAAGTGTTCCTCCGGTAAACAGGATTTGCACAATCTCATAGTTGTAGGAACTTTGTATAAGTCATGAAGAAAGCAATAGCAACATACTAAACGATCAAGTGCTAAGCTAACGGAATGGGTCAAGTCAATCACAACATTCTCCTAATTATGTGATCCCATTAATCAAATGACAACACATGTCTATGGTTAGGAAACATAACCATCTTTGATTAATGAGCTAGTCAAGTAGAGGCATAGTAGTGACACTATGTTTGTCTATGTATTCACACATGTATCATGTTTCTGGTTAATACAATTCTAGCATGAATAATAAACATTTATCATGATATGAGGAAATAAATAATAACTTTATTATTGCCTCTAGGGCATATTTCCTTCAGTCTCCCACTTGCACTAGAGTCAATAATCTAGATTACATAGTAATGATTCTAACACCCATGGAGTCTTGGTGCTGATCATGTTTTGCTCGTGAGAGAGGCTTAGTCAACGGGTCTGCAACATTCAGATCCGTATGTATTTTGCAAATCTCTATGTCTCCCACTTGGACTTGGTCCCGAATGGAATTGAAGCGTCTCTTGATGTGCTTGGTCCTCTTGTGAAATCTGGATTCCTTTGCCAAGGCAATTTCACCAGTATTGTCACAGAAGATCTTCATTGGTCCCGATGCACTAGGTATAACACCTAGACAGGAAATGAACTCCTTCATCCAGACTCCTTCATTTGCTGCTTCCGAAGCAGCTATGTACACCGCTTCACATGTAGATCCCGCCACGACGCTTTGTTTAGAACTACACCAACTTACAGCTCCGCCGTTTAACAAAAATACGTATCCGGTTTGCGATTTAGAATCGTCCAGATCAGTGTCAAAGCTTGAATCGACGTAACCATTTACGACTAGCTCTTTGTCACCTCCATATACGAGAAATATATCCTTAGTCCTTTTCAGGTATTTCAAGATGTTCTTGACCACCGTCCAGTGACCCACTCCTGGATTACTTTGGTACCTCCCTGCCAAACTAATAGCAAGGCACACATCAGGTCTGGTACACAGCATTGCATACATGATAGAGCCTATGGCTGAAGCATATGGAACTCCTTTCATTTTCTCTTTATCTTCTGCAGTGGTCGGGCATTGAGTCTGACTCAACTTTATACCTTGTAATACAGGCAAGAACCCTTTCTTCGCCTGATCCATATTGAACTTTTTCAACACTTTATCAAGGTACGTGCATTGTGAAAGTACAATCAAGCGTCTTTATCTATCTCTATAGATCTTAATGCCCAATATGTAAGCAGCTTCACCGAGGTCTTTCATTAAAAACTTTTATTCAAGTATCCTTTTATGCCATTCAGAAATTCTATATCATTTCCAATCAACAATATGTCATCCACATATAATATTAGAAAAGCTACAGAGCTCCCACTCACTTTCTTGTAAATACAGGCTTCTCCAAAAGTCTGTATAAAACCATATGCTTTGATCCAACTCCGAGAGGCTTGCACCAGACCATAGATTGATCGCTGGAGCTTGCACACTTTGTTAGCTCCCTTAGGATCGACAAAAACCTTCCGGTTGCATCATATACAATTCTTCTTCCAGAAATCCATTCAGAAATGCGGTTTTGACATCCATCTGCCAAATTTCATAATCATAAAATGCGGCAATCGCTAACATGATTCGGACAGACTTAAGCATCGCTACGGGTGAGAAAGTCTCATCGTAGTCAACCCCTTGAACTTGTCGAAAACCTTTCGCAACAAGTCGAGTTTTATAGACAGTTACATTACCGTCAGCGTCAGTCTTCTTCTTAAAGATCCATTTATTCTCAATGGCTTGCCGATCATCGGGCAAGTCAACCAAAGTCCATACTTTGTTTTCATACATGGATCCCATCTCAGATTTCATGGCTTCTAGCCATTTTGCGGAATCTGGGCTCATCATCGCTTCCTCATAGTTCGTAGGTTCATCATGATCAAGTAACATGACTTCCAGAATAGGATTACCGTACCACTCTGGTGCAGATTTTATTCTGGTAGACCTACGAGGTTCAGTAGAAACTTGATCTAAAGTTTCATGATCAATATCATTATCTTCCTCACTAATTGGTGTAGATGTCACAGGAACTGATTTCTGTGATGAACTACTTTCCAATGAGGGAGCAGACATAGTTATCAAGTTCTACTTTCCACCCACTCACTTCTTTCGAGAGAAACTCTTTTTCTTGAAAGGATCCATTCTTAGCAACGAATGTCTTGCCTTCGGATCTGTGATAGAAGGCGTACCCAACAGTCTCTTTTGGGTATCCTATGAAGACACATTTCTCCGATTTGGGTTCGAGCTTATCTGATTGAAGTTTCTTCACATAAGCATCGCAGCCCCAAACTTTAAGAAACGACAACTTTGGTTTCTTGCCAAACCATAGCTCATAAGGCGTCGTCTCAACGGATTTTGATGGTGCCCTATTCAATGTGAATGCATCCGTCTCTAAAGCATAACCCCAAAACGATAGCGGTAAATCAGTAAGAGACATCATAGATCGCACCATATCTAGTAAAGTACGATTACAACGTTCGGACACACCATTACGTTGTGGTGTTCCGGGTGGCGTGAGTTGCGAAACTATTCCGCATTGTTTCAAATGTAAACCAAACTCGTAACTCAAATATTCTCCTCCACGATCAGATCGTAGAAACTTAACTTTCTTGTTACGATGATTTTCCACTTCACTCTGAAATTCTTTGAACTTTTCAAATGTTTCATACTTGTGTTTCATTAAGTAGATATACCCATATCTGCTCAAATCATCTGTGAAGGTGAGAAAATAATGATATCCGCCACGAGCTTCAATATTCATCGGTCCACATACATCTGTATGTATGATTTCCAACAAATCTGTTGCTCTCTCCATAGTACCGGAGAATGGTGTTTTAGTCATCTTGCCCATGAGGCACGGTTCGCAAGTACCAAGTGATTCATAATCAAGTGATTCCAAAAGTCCATCAGTATGGAGTTTCTTCATGCGCTTTACACCGATATGACCTAAACGGCAGTGCCACAAATAAGTTGCACTATCATTATCAACTCTGCATCTTTTGGCTTGGACATTATGAATATGTGTAACACTACTATTGAGATTCAATAAAAATAGACCACTCTTCAAGGGTGCATGACCATAAAAGATATTACTCATATAAATAGAACAACCATTATTCTATGATTTAAATGAATAACCGTCTCGCATCAAACAAGATCTAGATATAATGTTCATGCTCAACGCTGGCACCAAATAACAATTATTTAGGTCTAAGACTAATCCCGAAGGTAGATGTAGAGGTAGCGTGCCGTCCGCGATCACATCGACTTTGGAACCGTTTACCACGCGCATCATCACCTCGTCCTTGGCCAGTGCTCGCTTATTCCGTAGTCCCTGTTTCGAGTTGCAAATATTAGCAACAGAACCAGTATCAAATACCCAGGTGCTACTACGAGCTCTAGTTAGGTACACATCAATAACATGTATATCACATATACCTTTGTTCACTTTGCCATCCTTCTTATCCGCCAAATACTTGGGGTAGTTCCGCTTCCAGTGACCAGTTTGCTTGCAGTAGAAGCACTCAGTTTCAGGCTTAGGTCCAGACTTGGGTTTCTTCTCTTGAGTAGCAACTTGCTTGCTGTTCTTCTTGAAGTTCCCCTTCTTCTTCCCTTTGCCCTTTTTCTTGAAACTAGTGGTCTTGTTGACCATCAACACTTGATGCTCCTTCTTGATTTCTACCTCCGCAGCCTTTAGCATTGCGAAGAGCTCGGGAATTGTCTTGTTCATCCCTTGCATATTATAGTTCATCACGAAGCTCTTGTAGCTTGGTGGCAGTGATTGGAGAATTCTGTCAATGACGCTATCATCCGGAAGATTAACTCCCAGTTGAATCAAGTGATTATTATACCCAGACATTTTGAGTATATGCTCACTAACAGAACTATTCTCCTCCATCTTGCAGCTGTAGAACTTATTGGAGACTTCATATCTCACAATCCGGGCATTTGCTTGAAATATTAACTTCAACTCCTGGAACATCTCATATGCTCCATGACATTCAAAACGTCGTTGAAGACCCGGTTCTAAGCCGTAAAGCATGGCACACTGAACTATAGAGTAGTCATCAGCTTTGCTCTGCCAGATGTTCACAACATCTGGTGTTGCTCCTGCAGCAGGCCTGGCACCCAGCGGTGCTTCCAGGACGTAATTCTTCTATGCAGCAATGAGGATAATCCTCAAGTTACGGGCCCAGTCCGTGTAATTGCTACCATCATCTTTCAACTTTGCTTTCTCAAGGAACGCATTAAAATTCAACGGAACAACAGCACGAGCCATCTATCTACAACAAACATAGACAAGCAAAATACTATTAGGTACTAAGTTCATGATAAATTTAAGTTCAATTAATCATATTACTTAAGAACTCCCACTTAGATAGATATCTCTCTAGTCATCTAAGTGATTACGTGATCCAAATCAACTAAACCATAACCGATCATCACGTGAGATGGAGTAGTTTTCAATGGTGAACATCACTATGTTGATCATATCTACTATATGATTCATGCTCGACCTTTCGGTCTCTGTGTTCCAAGGCCATATCTGCATATGCTAGGCTCGTCAAGTATAACCTGAATATTCTGCGTGTGCAAAACTGGCTTGCACCCATTGTAGATGGACGTAGAGCTTATCACACCCGATCATCACGTGGTGTCTGGGCACGACGAACTTTGGCAACGGTGCATATTCAGGGAGAACACTTCTTGATAATTTTAGTGAGAGATCATCTTAAAATGCTACCGTCAATCAAAGCAAGATAAGATGCATAACGGATAAACATCACATGCAATCAATACAAGTGATATGATATGGCCATCATCATCTTGTGCTTGTGATCTCCATCTCCGAAGCACCGTCGTGATCACCATCGTCACCGGCGCAACACCTTGATCTCCATCGTAGCATCGTTGTCGTTTACGCCATCTATTGCTTCTACGACTATCGCTACCGCTTAGTGATAAAGTAAAGCAATTACAGGGCGTCTGCATTTCATACAATAAAGCGACAACCATATGGCTCCTGCCAGTTGCCGATAACTTCGGTTACATAACATGATCATCTCATAGAATAAATATAGCATCACGTCTTGACCATATCACATCACAACATGCCCTGCAAAAACAAGTTAGACGTCCTCTACTTTGTTGTTGCAAGTTTTACGTGGCTGCTACGGGCTTAGCAAGAACCATTCTTACCTACGCATCAAAACCACAACGATAGTTCGTCAAGTTAGTGTTGTTTTAACCATCACAAGGACCGGGCGTAGCCACACTCGGTTCAACTAAAGTTGGAGAAACTGACACCCGCCAGCCACCTGTGTGCAACGCATGTCGGTAGAACCAGTCTCGCATAAGCGTACGCGTAATGTCGGTCCGGGCCGCTTCATCCAACAATACCGCTGAACCAAAGTATGACATGCTGGTAAGCAGTATGACTTGTATCGCCCACAACTCACTTGTGTTCTACTCGTGCATATAACATCAACGCATAAAACCTGGCTCGGATGCCACTGTTAGGGAACGTAGTAATTTCAAAAAAATTCCAACGCACACACAAGATCATGGTGATGGCATAGCAATGAGAGGGGAGAGTGTTGTCCACGTACCCTCGTAGACCGTAAGCGGAAGCGTTATCACAACGCGGTTGATGTAGTTGTACGTCTTCACAACTCAACCGATCCAAGCACCGAACGTACGGCACCTCCGTGGTCAGCACACGTTGAGATCGATGATGTTCCCCGGGCTCCAATCCAGGAAAGCGTCGGGGATGAGTTCCGTCAGCACGACGGCGTGGTGATGATGATGATGTTCTACCGGCGCAGGGCTTCGCCTAAACTCCGCAACGATATGACCGAGGTGGAATATGGTGGAGGGGGGCATCGCACACGGCTAAGGAACGATCCGTAGATCAACTTGTGTGTCCTAGGGTGCCCCCCTGCCCCCGTATATAAAGGAGCAAGGGGGGAGGCCGGCCGGCCCTTGTGGGCGCGCCAAGGAGGAGGAGTCCTCCTCCTAGTAGGAGTAGGACTCCCCCTTTCCTACTCCTACTAGGAGGGGGAAAGGAAGGGGGAGAGGGGGAAGGAAAGAGGGGGGCGCCGCCCCCCCTCCTAGTCCAATTCGGACCAGAGGGAGAGGGGGCGCGCGGCCTACCCTGGCCGCCCCTCTCTCTTCCCACCAAGGCCCATGTGGCCCATTAACCCTCCGGGGGGGGGGGTTCCGGTAACCCTCCGACACTCCGATTTTCTCCGAAATCACCCGGAACACTTCCGGTGTATGAATATAGTCGTCCAATATATCAATCTTTATGTCTCGACCATTTCGAGACTCCTCGTCATGTCCTTGATCACATCCGGGACTCTGAACAAACTTCGGTACATCAAAACTTATAAACTCATAATAAAACTATCATCGTAATGTTAAGCGTGCAGACCCTACGGGTTCGAGAACTATGTAGACATGACCTAGAAGTATTCTCGGTCAATAACCAATAGTGGAACCTGGATGTTCATATTGGTTCCTACATATTCTACGAAGATCTTTATCGGTCAAACCGCATAACAACATACATTGTTCCCTTTGTCATCGGTATGTTACTTGCCCGAGATTCGATCGTCAGTATCCAATACCTAGTTCAATCTCGTTAGCGGCAAGTCTCTTTACTCATTCTGTAATACATCATTTCATAACTAACTCATTAGTTACAACGCTTGCATGGCTTAAGTGATGAGTATTACCAAGAGGGCCCAGAGATACCTCTCCGACAATCGGAGTGACAAAACCTAATCTCGAATTATGCCAACTCAACATGTACCTTTGGAGACACCTGTAGAGGACCTTTATAATCACCCATTTACATTGTGACGTTTGGTAGCACACAAAGTGTTCCTCGGTAAATGGGAGTTGCACGATCTCATAGTTGTAGGAACTTTGTATAAGTCATGAAGAAAGCAATAGCAACATACTAAACGATCAAGTGCTAAGCTAACGGAATGGGTCAAGTCAATCACAACATTCTCCTAATGATGTGATCCCATTAATCAAATGACAACACATGTCTATGGTTAGGAAACATAACCATCTTTGATTAATGAGCTAGTCAATTAGAGGCATACTAGTGACACTATGTTTGTCTATGTATTCACACATGTATCATGTTTCCGGTTAATACAATTCTAGCATGAATAATAAACATTTATCATGATATGAGGAAATAAATAATAACTTTATTATTGCCTCTAGGGCATATTTCCTTCAGCAAGCAAGTTGATAAGATCTACGCCCACAACAAAATTGTGTTCTACTCGTGCAATAGAGAACTACGCATAAACCTGGCTCATGATGCCACTGTTGGGGAACGTTACAAAAATTAAAATTTTTCCTATGGTTTCACCAAGATCCATCTATGAGTTCATCTAAGCAACGAGTCATGGGAGAGAGATTGCATCTACATACCACTTGTAGATCTCGT
The DNA here is from genome assembly GCF_018294505.1 of Triticum aestivum. NCBI lineage: Eukaryota > Viridiplantae > Streptophyta > Magnoliopsida > Poales > Poaceae > Triticum > Triticum aestivum. The sequence continues at coordinate 543,912,187 of NC_057807.1, forward strand.
GTGGAAGCGTTCAAGGGAACGGGGATGATGGAGTCGTACTCGCCGTGATCCAAATCACCGATGACCAAGTGCTGAACGGACAGCACCTCCGCGTTGAACACACGTACGGAGTGGATGACATCTCCTCCTTCTTGATCCAGCAAGGGGGGAGGAGAGGTTGAGGAAGAAGGCTCCAGCAGCAGCACGACGGCGTGATGATGGTGGAGAGGCAGTACTCCGACAGGGCTTCGCCAAGCGCTCAACGGAGGAGGAGAGGTGTTGGGGAGGGGAGGGGCTGCGCCTTGGATCAGGTGATCAGCCCTCCCCTCGCCCCTCTATTTATAGGGGAAGGGGGAAGGGGGCCGGCCCCCTCTAGATGAGATCTAGAGGGGGGGCGACGGCCAGGGAGGGGGCTTGCCCCCCCCAAGCAAGGGGGGCGCCCCCACTAGGGTTCCCCCCAACCCTAGGCGCATGGGACCAAGGGGGGGGGCACCCAGCCCTCCAGGGGCTGGTTCCCTGCCCCTTGCGGCCCATGAGGCCCTCCGAGAGGGGCGGCCCCTCCCGGTGGACCCTCGGAACCCCTCCGATGGCCCCGGTACAATACCGATATGCCCCCGAAACTTTCCGGTGTCCGTATGACAACTACCCATATATAAATCTTCATCTCCAGACCATTCCGGAACTCCTCGTGATGTCCGGGATCTTATCCGGGACTTTGAACAACATTCGGTAATCACATACAAGTCTTCCTAATAACCCTAGCGTCACCGAACCTTAAGTGTGTAGACCCTACGGATTCGGGAGACTCGCAGACATGACCGAGACGGCTCTCCAGTCAATAACCAACAGCGGGATCTGGATACCCATGTTGGCTCCCACATGCTCCTCGATGATGTCATCGGATGAAGCACGATGTCGAGGATTCAATCAACCCCGTATGCAATTCCCTTTGTCAATCGGTACGTTACATGCCCGAGACTCGATCGTCGGTATCCCAATACCTCGTTCAGTCTCGTTACTGGCAAGTCACTTTACTCGTACCGTAATGCATGATCCTGTGACCAAACACTTGGTCACTTTGAGCTCATTATGATGATGCATTACCGAGTGGGCCCAGAGATACCTCTCCGTCATACGGAGTGACAAATCCCAGTCTCGATCCGTGTCAACCCAACAGACACTTTCGGAGATACCTGTAGTGCACCTTTATAGTCACCCAGTTACGTTGTGACGTTTGGTACACTCAAAGCACTCCTACGGTATCCGGGAGTTACACGATCTCATGGTCTAAGGAAGAGATACTTGACATTGGAAAAGCTCTAGCAAAACAAACTACACGATCTTGTGCTATGCTTAGGATTGGGTCTTGTCCATCACATCATTCTCCTAATGATGTGATCCCGTTATCAACGACATCCAATTTCCATAGTCAGGAAACCATGACTATCTGTTGATCAACGAGCTAGTCAACTAGAGGCTTACTAGGGACATATTATGGTCTATGTATTCACACGTGTATTATGATTTCCGGATAATACAATTATAGCATGATTAAAAGACAATTATCATGAACAAGGAAATATAATAATAATCCTTTTATTATTGCCTCTAGGGCATATTTACAACAGAAAATAGGACATATGGAGTACCTGAATTTTCCGGAACGGAAGTTAATCAACATTCTGGCAAACTCAAGGGCCTCTCGGGGTACCTGCAAAATCATCACGACACAATGGTCATGGCATTGTTTTTACTATATGCACCATGGCAAATTTCTTTTCTTTTTGCAACATGGCAAATTTCTTTTGCACCGGGCCATGGCAAATATAGTCTATGCATCATGAAAATTATAGTGTATGGATCATGGCATTTTTTATTCTACATTTTTATTCTATGGATCATGCCAGGAAATTATAGTCTATGCATTTTTTTAATCTCTGGATCATGATCACTACTAGTCATTGATAATTTATTTTCTACTGTACATTCAACATAGAACAATTCAAGATGAAGTTTAGTACAGAGCAGAATGAGATATGTAAAATAAGTTCAGAATATAAATTTTGTAGGTAGATGACAGAAAACAGTGAAATCACACTAGTTTGCTTCTTACACGGACATCTAGGCAAACCATTGGAGTACTGAAACAAAATAACAATAAAGATAGAAGCATATATGAATTTCATCACAACTAATTAACCATTTACATATTCTGATATCGTTGTAGGATTATTCAAGAGATGATTTAGTACATAGTGATCGCCAGCTAATTTCCACTTTTGAACCATGGCAGCCAATTTCCTTAACACTATCGTTTCAACTTTCCACTGAATGTTGTACAAGTTTACTGGCTACTGCAGAGCCCTATAGCTCAAAGAGAGAGCCTTCATTTCTTTTCCGTGATGTCTCCTTGACAGTCCTACTCAAGAGTTGGTGCTACCTCAGTTGGATTACCTTCAAACACATCGGCGCCAGATGATTCTGAATCTTCAGGGAAAATGGTTATGACTGGTAGGCGCTCATTTTGTGCTTCCAACTTGCTCGCCCCAGCCCGACTAGATTCTAGAACAAAGCTTAAGAAGCAAATAATGGATTGATCCACTCGATTTCGATCAGTAATCAGCAGCAGCTGGATTGATCCTCTGTAGTCTCTATTCAACCTCCAAACGGCCTGATTCTCTCAGAATTAGTACAGAGCTGCAAAAATATGCACACTAGCATGCAGCTTGCTCACCAGTAGTTTCCTAACCAATCTTAAGCAGAAAATACAACAAATTCTACAGCTTTATATTATAGTCAGTGGCTACAAGTGCAAGGGAACTAGACTAATGGCTACTGTACTTGGGAGAGGTCCTAATATAGCAAACATCTGCTGCTTTCATTTTTAGAAACTGCACTACCCTTCCATTTCTTCAATTTTGGATGGTCCATGGAAACAATTGAGTCTCACAACTAATTGGCACGGTCGCGGTGCTGTGAGCGCGCCTGGGCGGGGCCAGGGCGCGGCCCGAGCATAGTGGAGGCGCGGTGGCGGTGCGGTGAGCGCGCCTGGGCGGGGCCAGGGCGCGGCCAGGGGCCGAGGGGAGCACGACCATGGGGGGCGACGAAATCGAAGGGGGGGGGGAAGGGGAACTGGTGCAGCTCACTGAGAGGAAGACGATGGTGAGCTCGTGCGGGGTCGGGGTTGACGAGGTGACGCGGATCGACGGTGAGGCCGCGGTGGCCGGAGGTGGAAGAAGACCTCGATCCGCATGATGCAGAGTTGTCGAGCTCGAACGGCTGGCCGCGGGGGTCGTTGGAGCGGGCGCGGGGGAGCCGGAGCGGGTGTGGAGCGGGCGCGGGGGTCGTTGGAGCGGGCAGGGGGTCGTCGGAGCGGGTGTGGCCGGCGGGGGAGGGAAGGGGGATCTGGCGAGAGAGAGGGAAGGGGGGATCGGGTGAAGGGGTATCCAGCTATAGCAATGGCGCACCACCCCATGGTGCGCCTTTAGTAACTTTTTTTGACAGCAATGGCACACCCCACTCTAGTGCGCCATTAGTAACATTATTTTTCATTATTTCTTGTTGCATCTAATAATTTGTTTTTTATCAAATTTATTATTTTCATGAGGACTAGAACAGAAGATATCATCAAATATCATTAATTTTTTTTTAAAAAATATCATCAAATTTGTTTTTTTTATTTTTAATTGAAAATATCATCAAATTTGTTATTTGAAGATATCATCAAATTTCTTATTTGAAAATATCATCAAATTTGTTATTTAAAAATATCTTCAAAAAGTGGGGGAGGGTGCGGGTGTCGTCGGCGGCGGTGGAGCGGGCCGGGGGAGGGTGCAGGGTGTCGGTGGCGGCGGTGGAGCAGGGGAGGGTGCGAGGGGTCGTCGGCGATGGTGGAGCGGGGGGAGGGTGGGGGGGGTGCTCGGCGACGAGGGGGATCGGGCGAGGGGGATAGCTATCGAGAGGGAGGGGGATCGAGATCGAGTGCCATTAGTAGTTTTGCAAAAAAAAAAGAATAAAAAAAATACAGTAATGGCGCACTATCTGCCTGGTGCGCCATTACTAGTTAGAACTAGTAATGGCGCACTTCTACCTGATGCGCCATTAGTATGTATGGAAAAATGGAAAAAAATTAATACTTGCGGCGCACCCTGTTTCTGGTGCGCCATTAGTGTCTTACACACTAATGGCGCATCACCAACTAGTGCACCATTAGTATATAGTAGCGGCGCACTACTTACATGGCGCGCCATTAGTATCAATCCTATCTATAGCCCTTTTCCTAGTAGTGGTACCCCAAAACCACATGGGTTGCTGCTAAGGGACCTTCAGTAGATCCATCTACCTTATCTGGCTTCACTAGTGCTAACCCAATTATCATTGATGAATCCTTTGATGCAAACTATAAACTGGTCAGGAATCAGAATGGTGAAGTGTTTGCCAGGTATATTGGTACTAACTGCAGGAATGGACCACCTCTGAAGAAGATCTGGGTGCCAAAAGGTGTCTTGAGAGTCTTCCCGTGAATGTCGTTATGACACCACCTGGGAAGAAGACAAACCCTAGACCAAAAGCTTCATATGGTCCAAAGGCTTCATACATACAGAGGACTCACCTGAGTAACCCTAACGCCAATGTTTTGCAGTGAAATCATACTCAGACCTTTGAATATGAGCTTGTTTCATCAAACCACTATGTTCATAAATCTAAGAACTTTTCTGCTTATTCCTATGAGTATTATTCTCCTCCTGCAAGGCTATTTGCTAGGGCTTCAAAGCCGAATTTCTCAGATGCTGCACTTAGACTCATTGCTTCTAAGCCACCCCTGAAAATGTGGGTGGTTAAGAAAACTTAACTCTCTTCTGCAGGGAAAGTCTCCAGCCAGAAATCTAAGGCGTCTGATGCTTATGCTGGGGACCTTAAACATCTTGTGGGGCGCAAGATAAAATGCCCAAATGGTCTTACTATGTATTTCGTCCCAGGATTCCCTGACACTCATACTATCTATCCTAACCAAGATATGAACTTCTATGTTCCACTTGTTCGTCAAATGTTTATGCTTCACAACTCGCTTGGTGAAGCCTATCCCCCAAACTGTACTGTAGGCTATGACACCTCATGCTTCAGAATGAATTATGGATAATGTCTGCACCAACCACATGACTGGTGATCGAAGTCTTCTGATGGATTCAACTCTTCGACCGTCTGATAAGAGTCATATCACATTTGCTAACACTGGTAAAAGTAAGGTATTGGGTCTTGGTAGAGTTGCAATCTCAAAGGATCAGCACATGGATAAAGTGATGCTTGTTGAATCCTTGGTTTCAACTTAATGTCTGTATCAATGCTATGCGATTTGAATATGATTGTGATGTTTGGAAAATATATTTGCCTTGTCCTTATGGAATCTGACAAATCTCTAGTCTTTGAAGCGTATCAAAAAGATGATCTATATATGGTAGATTTCTCAGCAGGACCACAACTTGCCACATGTCTTCTAGCAAAAGCTTCAGAGTGCTAGCTTTGACATCGGATGCTAGGACATGCGGGCATGAGGAACTTGTACACTCTCTCTCGAAGAAGCACGTCGTGGGCATCGAAGGTGTCAAGTTCAAGAAAGACCATCTGTGTGGTGCCTGTGAAGCTGGGAAGATGATTAGGGCCAAGCATCCCTCGAAGACAATCATGACGACATCTCAACCCTTCGAGCTGCTTCATATGGACTTATTCGGCCCTACTCATTACTCTACTCTTACTACCACTGCTTGTCTCTATGGTTTCTTTATTGTTGATGATTACTCAAGATATACCTGGGTGCATATAATACTCTATAAGAATGAAGTGCAGGATGTCTTCAGACGCTGCGCCAATCGTGGCATGATGAACTACGGTGTCAAGATCAAGCACATCAGAAGTGATAATGGCACAAAATTCAAGAACACCGGCCTCGACACTTACCTTGATACACTTGGCATCACTCATGAGTTTTCTGCTCCCTACACACCTCAGCAGAATGGAATCGTGGAGCGCAAAAACAGAACCCTCATCGAGATGGCTCGGACGATGCTAGATGAGTACAAGACTCCAAGAAAGTTCTGGCCTGAAGCCATTGACACTGCATGCCACATCATCAACCGAGTTTATCTTCACAAGCTTCTGAAGAAACATCATATGAGCTGCTATCTGGTAAGAAGCCAAACGTCTGTTACTTTAGAGTATTTGGTGCTAGGTGCTGGATCAAGGATCCACATCACACTTCAAAATTTGCACCGAAAGCACATGAAGGTTTTATGCCTGGTTACGGAAAGGACTCGCACTCCTACAGAGTCTTCAACCTCTTTCACTATAAAGTGGTTGAAACTGTGGATGTGCGTTTCGATGAGACTAACGGCTCGCAAAGAGAGCACCTGCCAAATGTGCTAGATGAAGTTCCTCCTAGTGAATCTATCAAGCTCATGGGTACTGGAGAGATCATATACCGTCTGAACCTCAGGCTAATGATGAACTCATCATCGCACCAGGTCAACCTGACGACAATGCTCATCCTGAAGTTAATGCTGAAGCTGAAGACAATGATCTGCAAGGGCAAAATCTTCGTCCAGTACATCCCCGTGTTGCAAATGAAGTATAGATTGAGAAGATCATTGATAGCATCAATGCACCTGGTCCACTCACTCGTTCAAGAGCAACACAACTGGCAAATTTCTGTGGGCACTTTGCATTTTTCTCAATATCTGAATCCAAGAAAGTTGATGAAGCTTTCATGGAACCTGAATGGATTCAAGCCATGCAAGAAGAGCTTCATCACTTCGAGCTGAACAATGTCTGGGAACTAGTCAAGAGTCCTGATCCTCGCAAGCATAATATCATTGGCACAAAATGGATCTATCGCAACAAATAAGATGAACATGGTCAAGTTGTCAGAAACAAGGCTCGTCTAGTTGCTCAAGGCTACACTCAAGTTGAAGGGATTGACTTCGATGAAACATTTGCTCCTGTGGCAAGACTTGAAGCCATTCGCATACTGCTTGCATATGCCAACCATCACAATATTCTTCTGTATCAAATGGATGTGAAGAGTGCCTTTCTCAATGTCAAGATTGAAGAAGAAGTGTATGTTGCACAACCACCTAGCTTTGAAGATCCAAAACATCCTGATATGGTGTACAGGCTCAACAAGGCACTATATGGCCTCAAACAATCTCCTCGCGCTTGGTATGACACACTCAAAGACTTCTTGAAGAGCAAAGGCTTCAAACCTGGTTCACTAGATCCAACACTCTTCACGAAGTCATACGAGGGTGACCTATTTGTGTGCCAAATCTATGTGGATGCCATTATCTTCGGCTGCACTGACAAGAGATACAACGATGAGTTTGGACACATGATGCAAGAACAATATCAGATGTCCATGTTGTGTGAGTTGAAGTTCTTCCTTGGTCTTCAAATCCATCAACAGAGAAAGGACATCTTCATATCACAAGAGAAATACCTCAAAGAATGCCTAAATAAGTTTGGAATGCAAGACTGCAAAGGTTACACAACGCCAATGCCAACCAAAAGTCATCTAGGTCATGACGACAATGGTAAAGAGTTTGATCAAAAGGTATACCGCTCCATGATTGGTTCCTTACTTTACTTATGTGCATCTAGGCCAGATATAATGCTTAGCTTTTGCATGTGTGCCCGATTCCAAGCAGCACCAAAGGAGTCGCATCACCTTGCGGTGAAGCGAATTCTTTGATATTTGGCTTAGACCCCAACAATAGGATTATGGTATCCAAAGGGCTCAACATTTGATTTGATTGGGTATTCTGATGCTGATTATGCTGGTGACAAGGTTGATCACAAGTCCACCTGTGGAACATGTCATTTTCTCGGTCGATCACTTGTCTGTTGGTCTTCAAAGAAGCAGAACTGTGTGTCACTCTCCACTGCTGAATCTAAATACATTGTTGCTGGATCATGTTGTGCTCAGCTTCTATGGATGAAGCAAACTGTTAAGGATTATGGCATCAACACGAAGAATGTGCCACTCTTCTGTGACAATGAAAGCGCCATCAAGATTTCCAAGAATCCAGTTTAGCACTCGAAGACAAAGCACATTCAGATCCGTCATCACTTTCTCAGAGATCATGTCAACAAGGAAGACATTGATATCATTCACGTCAACACTGAAGAGCAATTGGCTGATATCTTCACTAAGCCCTTGGATGAGAAAAGATTTTGCAAGTTGCGGTGTGAGCTAAATATCCTAGAATCCTCGAATGTCCTGTGAATGGACACACATCCTAACGCTTATGCATGTTGACGACTTAGATGTGCAACACACGAAGTAACGTATATCTTCAATTAATGAAGACTTACCTTCTGAGTGTGAATACATTAATGTGGAATTTGACTTCGGAGCGCCATGATAATTGTGCGCCATGTCTGGGTCTAATACTTCCTATATGGTGGGTAACGCCACCACCAAAATTCTTATTGAAGTGTTTCTCTTGGCGTTAAAATTGCAAAGTCTTCGAATTTGGATTGTCTTCAACATTAAACTATCTTCATGATTTATCTTCCCAATGTTGATTTGGTTCATAAACATATACATATATATTAGTGTTCTGTCCTCTACAACATTCACTTATAGCTATGTCTTCACTCTTGAATCTTTTGATCTAAGTGAATGTGATCGGACCCTAACCTGTCTATACTTCTACCTCAACTCTATATGTCCAAATCATATGCATTCTATTGAAACCTGTCGATTGTCTTCACTGAGACCTTGTCAGCTGAAGTCAACCTGACAAACATTTAATCTGTTTTTAATGTTGCATCCTTATTGCCTGAAAATCGGAGAAGCCGGAATGACCATCCGACAATCTAGGCGTGCGTGGGAACATGGAACAACTTCCAATGTGTTGCATGTTTGCCACGTGTTCATCAGAGGTGAACCGCTAGGGGCACCTGAGTAATTGTGCTATGTTGTCCATTTCCTTATAAATACACATCACATCGCGGTCAAAATCCTTCTTCCACCTCCGCACCTCACTCAAAACCCTAGCGCCTCCACTAGCTCGAGACGACGCTGGCGACGAAGCGATTAGCTGCCGCGACCTCACCAACGCCGTCCTCACGCCGGCCGCGGACATTGTCTTCTCCGCGGCCGCCGTAGGTGTCTTTCGTCGCCAAGTTAGGGCACGGGAGATTGAACTGCTTGGCCTCCAACTCCGTTCTGTCTAGCAGTTCTTCGTGTGGTAATTAAAACTTACTTTTTACTGTCTTTTTGATCTGATAGATTCATCCTTCTCTACCAAAAGTGGTTTCTATGCTTCCAAAATTGAATCTACCCCGTTCTGCATCTCATATTTTGCCTAGTCTATTCACTTATGCTTCACTACAAGTTAGATTACTCACTTGTACCTGTTCTTGGATTCGTACAAATCTGGAACCAACTCACATAAGTGAATGTCTTCGCGTTATGAGGTCAATGTCTTCAAACTGATTTATCTTCAAAATCTTCTGAGAATGCATATGACCTCTTCCCCTTCCCTCGCACCTCTAATGTTGTCACAGGTACATGTCCGTGGGAGAATCCGTTGGTTCTCATAGTCTGCATTCATTTGAGAATTCATACAGAGTCACATAAATTCTCTTGAAGCCAGTTCTTATCTGACCAGCCGTCGGAAGCCTTTGCAAGTTCTGAAGTCATTCAGTTTAAGCTTCATGGCAACTGAAAAGTCAGCTAGAAAGGGTGGCAGACAGGGCCGTGGGAATACATCCAAGGATTTGCCACCAGATCTGCATGAAATGTACAAGACAGACCCTAAAGAAACTTATGCTGAACGCAAAACTCGAATCCAATGGATTCGAAGATATTGGGATGAAGAGTGGTACAAGTACAGATTTGTCACGGCTGAGTATCACTACTAGGGAAAATGTTATACACAGAACTTTAGCAGTCGCGATTGTTAAAAAAGCTCGCTACTGCTAGGCAGTAGTAGCGCGTGACAAATAAATGCACTGCAGATGCATATATAGCAGTAGCGCGTCTCGCTGAAAACTCGCTGTCGGTGTCAAAACCGGCGGATCTCGGGTAGGGGGTCCCGAACTGTGCGTCTAGGCGGATGGTAACAGGAGAAAAGGGACATGAAGTTTTACCCAGGTTCGGGCCCTCTTGATGGAGGTAAAACCCTACGTCCTGCTTGATTGATATTGATATTGTGGATGTTTACAAGAGTGGATCTACCACGAGATCAAGGAGGCTAAACCCTAGAAGCTAGCCAATGGTATGATTGTAATGGTTGTTGTTGTCCTACGGACTAGAGCCATCCGGTTTATATAGACACCGGAGAGGGCTAGGGTTACATAGAGTCAGTTACAATGGTAGGAGATCTACATATCCGTATCGCCAAGCTTGCCTTCCACGCCAAGGAAAGTCCCATCCGGACACGGGACGAAGTCTTCAATCTTGTATCTTCATAGTCTTGGTGTCACATCCCTAGTCTGGTATGACTTAGACTAGCTAGCCATTTGTGCATCATATTTAAATTTCATTTAAATTTGAAATGAGGATTGGTGGAACCCTCAGAATCATTTTTGAAAATGACCCAAATAAAAATTTCTCCAAAAGGGTCCAAGAAAATGCTCATGTTGCCCTCTGAAAATATTGGACAGAGATAAAAATCAAACCAATATTTTTAGGAGCTCATGGATATTTAATTTTGGCCATTTGGATTAATCCAATAATTATTTGCTTTGGATATATATTGTTATATATATGAAATATGGTCCAAAAATTATGCCATTTATAAAGGAGCTCTGGAATAATATATCTAGCTCCTGCAAAAATTGGCATAAGGTAATTAAATGATTTAATATTTTAATTAAATCAAAACAAATGTCAGAAAAAAAATAGAAAACAGAAATAAAGAGGAGAAACCTTACCTGGGCTTCTGCCTGGCGCCTCTGGCCCAGCAGCAGCAGGCCGGCCCAGCCAGCAGGCGGCCCAGCCCGCCCCCTCCTCTGTCGTCTTCGTCCTCGACAGAGGGAGGGGAGCGTGCCCGGCGCGCGCGCGCCACCGCGCCACGCCACCAGCTCGCCTGCCTGCCTGCCCTGCCAGCGCGACGCCGCGTTGCTTCTTCTCGGTGCCGCCCCGATCCCCTGGCCTCACCCCCCTCTCTCCCGTGCTTTTCCCCTTCTCCCTCTCTCTCACCCGAGAATCACCGCCACCGCCGACGAGCATCACCGTAGCCACCGCCTCCCCCTCACCTCCCCAACACGCTCCCCAGATCCGCCGCGACCCCCTCTACCTCCTCGTCGAGCCACGCAAGACGGAGCACCCCGTGGAGCCGTCGCCGTCGCCAACTTCGCCTCCGGCCGCCGTGGATCCTCGCCGTCGATTCGGGAGCTACCGGGCATCCCCGACCTCGCCCTCGCGCTCGCTGGTCTCGCTGTGAGCCCCCGCACCGAACCCCCTCCTCCCCATGCTCGTTTGCCCCGTCTAGCTAGCTCAACCACCGCGCCCGTAAGTTCCTCGCCGCCGGCCATGGCGCCACGGTGGCATGAGCCCAAGCCAGCCACTCCCGCGCGCGTCACCGTGTTCCTGGTGACGCCAGGAGGCCGTAGGAGCCCTCCGCTTCCACTGCCGTGCACCACAACGCCGCGGCCGCAAGTCACCGAGCTCCGGCCGCCGCTGCGAGCTTTGCTCCGGCGAGCTCCGGCGCCCTCGCAGCCCCCCACCAGCTCCCCTGGTTGCGGATGACGACGGGCTACGCCCCGGTGGTCTTCGCGCGACCAAACGCCGCTTGTAGCGCAAGTCCGGCGAGTCGCCGCCGCGCTATTGGTCGCCGCCGGCCAGAACTCCAGCGGGCTGACCTGGCTTTGTTAATTAGGCACTAATCCCCACCTACTGACGCTGACCAGTGGGCCCCAGGGCTTAGTCAAAGCTAATCAGCCAGGTTTGACTCGGGGTTAACCCCAGTGTCACTGACGTGTGGACCCCACACGTCAGGTTTGACCCTGGACAGCCGCGTTGACCCGCTGATGTAGTGATGACGTCATGCTGGCGCAATAATATGATTTCTGGATTTAAATTTAATCACAAAATTCCAGAAATTGTTTTAAACTTCAAAAATTCATAACAATTCAACCGTAGCTCAGATTAAAATAATTTATATATGAAAAATTATCAGAAAAATGCAATCTTTCCATCTGTACTAGTTTCATGCATGACAAACCAACTTATACATGCTGAAGATGAGAAAACACATTATGGCATATATAGGAGCTTAATTTGGAGATGCATTTGAACCTTTGGTTCAAATGGACTTCAAACCAAATGATTACTAGTTGCATTAGCTCAAACAGCATCACCTCTACATGCCATGTTCATACATCATATTGTTGCATATGATTGTGTTTTGATTGCCGACACTGTTCCTTCTCGATAGGTCCTGCTCCGGAGTCTGTTCCAGAGTGCCTATCTATGAAGCAGTGCCTTCCTTGCTGATCTACCAGGCAAGCAAACCCCCTTGTTCATTTCGATAAAACCCTACTCTCTCGCTCCTGCTCTCAGTTATTGCATTAGGACAACAACGGTTCATCTACTACTTTGTGCTGCGGTAGTTGAACCCATTCCTCTGCATGACCTGTCATTGCCACAGTAAATAGTTGAAACCCACTAGCATGTGTAGGAATTGATTGAAGCCATTGTTGTGTTCCTACCATGCTATGCCTGCTATTGCTTAGAGTTGTGTCAGGTCTGGTTCATTGGGAATGAATTGGAGTGTTACGATATGTTCTGATGCTGAGAGTGAAGTGTGTGAACACGATTTGGTAAAGGTAGCGGTGAGAGGCCATGTAGGAGTACATGGTGGGTTGTCTCACTAGAACCGTCCTTAAGCACTGAGTTCTATGTATGTTGTCCAATGACCCGATACTACCACACATTGGGTTCCGGTAACTCGACCCCTCTCGACTTATTAACCAACTTGGTCTCTGTCCAGGAGTCGCAACTAGTTTCTGGTGTTTGTAGGCAGTGCTATTTTTCTACCAAGTGGCACCCGGCAGGGTGGGCTTGGGACAGACTAGGCACACGTGGCCTGGTGTACCGAGTGGCACCCGGATGGTGGGCTCGGGAACCCTGTACACACCGTTTGGGGCCGTAAGCGACACCCCGGCCGGATCTCCTTGCGGATGGAACCCGAATAGGCGATAAACCTGGACTAGAGTCTTGTGTGGTTAGTCAGGTCGTGGCCGACACCCTCGCCAGGCTTCCGCTTGAAGGTTGCCGAGATACATGACGTGTACATGGCGGTAAGTGGCGAGAGCGTGTGTGAAGAAGTACACCCCTGCAGGGTTAACATGATCTATTCGAATAGCCGGGTCCGCGGTTATGGACTTCTTGGATGCTTACATGGTACATAGACAACTTGAAGTGGATACTCTAAAATGCTCAAGACAAGTGTGAGTGCTATGGATGGCCTTCTCGTAGGGAGACGAGGATGAATCCATAGTAGTGTATTGTGTGGTGATTAGTGGACTCGTGTACGTTGTCTCACCTCTAGAGTTTCTGGTAGTCGTAGAACAGGAAGCCACAGAGTCAAAGCTGGCTTGCTGCAACTAAACCCCACATTACCCTCTTGATACAAATGCATGTATGATAGGATTTGATGTAAGTCTTGCTGAGTACCTTTGTACTCATGTTGCTTTATTTATGTTTTTGCAGCAGAGACTTCGGTCTTACTAGGGTTCTCATGGACTTCGACTAGTAGCTAGTACCTCAGCTACGATCTTGATCGGATGTTGTAGATAGTCAGGCTCTTCAGCCTTTTTCATTTGTAGATGTCTGTACCCAGACATGTAATGCTTCCGCTTGTTGCTTGTATGCTCTGTATGATGGGTTTTGTGACCCCTGTTTGCAATAAATGCTATGATGGCTCTTCTGAGCCTTTATCTATATGATTGTTGAGTTATGCTGTGATGCCATGTTGTACAGCACATACTTGCATGTTATGCGTACGTGTAATGTGTATTGCTATGTGTGGGATCTGACTATCTAGTTGTTTATTCTTAGTAGCCTCTCTTACCGGGAAATGTCTCCTAGTGCTTCCACTGAGCCCTGGTAGCTTGCTACTGCTCCGGAACACTTAGGCAGGCCGGCATGTGTCCTTCTTCGATCCTGTGTCTGTCCCTTCGGGGAAATGTCACGCGATGAATACCGGAGTCCTGCTAGCCCGCTACAGCCCGGTTCACCGGAGTCCTGTTAGCCCAGTGCTACAGCCTGGATTCACTCGTTGATGACCGACACGTTCGATGCTGGGTCATGGATGCCTGTCCCTGTAAGTTAGTGCCACTTTGGGTTTACGACTAGCCATGTCAGCCCGGGCTCTTTATCATATGGATGCTAGCGACACCATCATATACGTGTGCCAAAATGCGCAAACGGTCCCGGGCAAAGGTAAGGCGACACCCGTGGGGATACCGTGCGTGAGGCCGCAAAGCGATATGAGGTGTTACATGCTAGATCGATGTGGCATTGAGTCGGGGTCCTGACAGCGCTGGTATCAGAGCCTGACTGCCTGTAGGATTACCAAGCCAAACCGGTCGAAGTTGAGTCTAGAAAATCTTTAGTTATGTAAGGGAATTGATTGTGGGTTGGAACGTAAGGCTCTTTTTACTCCTTATACCTCATGACCTTCTGATCTGAGTCGTCCTATCTTTCCGACGGGATTAAGGAACTAGGCTTCTCTTCTGTCTATCAGGATCACGTGTTACTACTCCGTAGTCCCATAGGATTGGTTGATCAGAGCCATACCCCAGTTTTCGAGTACTTCCGGTGTAGTCTGTTTAGTACTATCTCAGAACCTTGAGTGATGATGATGAGTATGTTACCACCCCATTTTTAGTAGGATGTCTCATTCTGAGCATTTTACTGCCGTTATGCTGCCGGAATTTCCCTAGGAGTTCGAGAGATACTAATTCCTTGTCCTACATTCTACAGTCCATAGTTGATGCTGACTCCGTCCTTGGTTCGTCTCTCAGGATGTCATCAGCTAAGCGAAGTTCCGTTGCTCGTAGCCAGAACCACGGAGATGGTAGGGATGAGGATCCTCCCGACCAGCCTTCGTTGACAGAGTTCATGCTAGAGATGGAGAGGAACAAGCGTGAGTCTAACCGTTTGTTGGCACGTATCGAGGAGAACACCGCACATCAGTCCAATAAGTCTGCGACCATTCGTGACTTCATTCGCTTGCACCCACCTACCTTTCATCATTCCATCGAGCCACTCGATGCAGATGACTGGCTCCGTAGCATCACTCATAAGCTGCTTTCCGCGAGCGTAGCTGAAGATGACAAGGTCACTTATGCCACATACCACCTGGAAGGTCCTGCTAGTCTTTGGTGGCAGAACTATGAGGCTTTGCTTCCAGCTGGCCAGATTCCTACCTGGAAGGATTTCACTGAGGCTTTTCGCGAGCATCACATTTCCCCAGGCCCTCATCGATCGCAAGAGAGAAGAGTTCTGTAGTCTCACCCAGAATAAGATGGTTGTTGATGCTTACAGCATAGAGTTCGAGAACCTCGCCCGTTATGCCACAGAAGAAGTGTCCACGGACGCCAAGAAGCAGGCTAGGTTCCGAAAGGGTCTCAACCCCAAGTTGCGCCGTGATCTCCACCTGCATCATTGTGATACATTCCAAGCCCTTGTGAACAAGGCCATCAATGCAGAGACAGCTCAGCTCACTTACGAGGAGTCTCGTAAGCACACTCGTGATTTGGGATCTTCCTCCGGTTCTAGCTCTCAGAAGCGCCGGATTTGGGTTCCAAACTCCGCTCTTCCTTCCGGTTATACACCGAGGTCATCTCATGTGGTGCCTCCCCCAGCTCAGTCGTATGTTCCACCCAGGCCTACTGGTAGACCGTTTGTCAGTGCGGGTCCACGTCTAACCTCGGGAACTTGCTTCACATGCGGGAAGCCAGGACACTATGCACGTGATTGCTCTCAGACTAGTTATGCTCCACCCCAGCCCGAGAAGACTGTTGGCTGTATTAAGCCATCACGCAAGATGATCAGTGTCAAGTCAGTTCCCACTGAACGTGGACGTGTGCATCACGTCTCAGCTAAAGACGCTCATGATGATCCAGATGTCGTTCTTGGTACACTCCTTGTCAATTGTCACCCAGCATCAGTTCTATTCGATACTGGAGCATCTCACTCTTTCATTTCTGAAGGCTATGCTCGTTTGCACGACATGTCATTTTGCGATATGCCAACTCCGCTTGAAATCCAAACCCCAGGGTCTAGATGGCAGACCACCAGAATCAGCCATGGTAACGAAATCCTTGTTGATAGACTTGTATTCCTTGCATCACTTGTAGCCCTCAAGTCCTCAGATATTAACATCATCTTGGGTATGGACTGGATGACAGCTCATCATGCCAAGATTGATTGTTACACAAGATCTGTTCAGCTTACACACCCATCTGGCAAGATAGTCACCGTCTCCACTAGAGTTGCAAAGCGTCAGCTCTATTCTCTTAATGCCAGCCCTCTTCCAGACCTTGAAGATATCCCGGTAGTCCGTGACTTTCCGGATGTCTTTCCAGAGGAACTGCCAGGTGTTCCACCTGACAGAGATGTAGAGTTCGTCATAGATCTTATCCCAGGAACAGCTCCAATCTCCCGGAGACCTTACAAGATGGCACCCTTAGAACTAGCCGAGCTTAAGAAACAACTTGATGAGTCCTTGCAAAAGGGTTTCATCCGTCCTAGTTCTTCTCCTTGGGCTTGCCCCGTCCTCTTTGTTAAGAAGAAAGACGGTACGGACCGGATGGTTGTAGATTATCGTCCCGTTAATTTGGTCACGATAAAGAACAAGTATCCGCTCCCCAGGATCAACGACCTGTATGATCAGCTCGCTGGATCCTCAGTCTTCTCCAAGATGGATTTGAGGTTAGGATACCACCAAATCAAAATCAGAAACGGGGACATTCCCAAGACAGCTTTTGTCACTCGTTATGGCCAGTACGAGTACACCGTCATGTCCTTTGGTCTAACTAACGCTCCAGCTACATTCTCCCGCCTGATGAACTCGATCTTCATGGAGTACTTAGATAAGTTCGTCGTGGTTTACCTCGATGACATTCTTATTTACTCGAAGAACGAGGAAGAGCATGCCGAACATCTTAGACTTGTTTTAGAAAAACTCAGAGAGCACCGCCTTTATGCCAAGTTCTCCAAGTGTGAATTTTGGTTGCCAGAAGTGACCTACCTAGGCCACGTAATCTCTGGTAAGGGCATTGCTATCAATCCCGAGAGAGTTCAGGCTGTTCTCGATTGGACTCCACCTGAAACCGTTAAACAAGTTAGGAGTTTCCTTGGGCTAGCCAGTTATTGTCGCCGCTTTGTTGAAAACTTCTCCAAAGTAGCCAAACCCCTCACGGAACTTCTCAAGAAAGATAAAAAGTTCGAGTGGTCCCCACAGTGTGAGTACAGTTTTCAGGAACTGAAAAGGCGCCTGACTTCTGCTCCCATACTTGTGCCACCGGATTTCACTAAAGACTTTATTATCTACTGCGACGCCTCACGACAGGGACTAGGTTGCATTCTTATGCAGGATCGTCATGTGATTGCCTATGCATCTCGACAGTTGCATCCACATGAGGAGAATTATCCTACACATGATCTAGAGCTTGCAGCCGTAGTCTATGCACTCAAGACCTGGCGACATTACCTTCTTGGTAAACGTTGCG
This sequence comes from Triticum aestivum, assembly GCF_018294505.1. Lineage (NCBI taxonomy): Eukaryota > Viridiplantae > Streptophyta > Magnoliopsida > Poales > Poaceae > Triticum > Triticum aestivum. Next base: position 543,929,911 of record NC_057807.1, read on the forward strand.
AGATCTACACCGATCACCAGAGTCTCAAGTATATCTTCACCCAACCGGATCTGAACCTTAGGCAAAGACGTTGGTTGGAGTTGATCACAGATTATGATCTAGGGATTACCTACACCCCAGGCAAAGCCAATGTCATGGCTGATGCTCTAAGCCGTAAATCTTATTGCAACAATCTCATGTTGCAGCAAGGCCAACCACTTCTCCATGAGGAATTCTGTAAGCTTAATCTTCACATAGCTCCTCGCGGATTTCTTTCTACCTTGGTGGCGAAACCTACCCTTGTGGACCTTATCATAGAAGCCCAGAAGCATGATACGGGGATTACCCGGATCAAGAGAAACATTAAGAAGGGAGTTGGTGGATGTTTCTCTATGGATGATCGTGGTGTTGTTTTCTTTGAGAATCGCTTGGTGGTTCCCAAGAAGCAACATCTTCGGCAGTTGATTCTTAAGGAGGCGCATGAATCTCCTCTCACGATTCATCCCGGTAGCACTAAGATGTATCAGGACCTACGCCAGAGGTTCTGGTGGACTAGGATGAAGAGAGAAATCGCTGAGTTCATTGCTAAATGTGACGTTTGTCGTCGCGTTAAGGCAGAGCATCAGAGACCTGCTGGCACCCTTCAGCCTTTAGCTATTCCTGAATGGAAATGGGATAAAGTTGGTATGGACTTCATCACCGGCTTTCCCAGGACCAAGAGAGGGAATAACGCTATCTTCGTAGTCGTTGATCATCTTTCCAAAGTGGCTCACTTCCTTCCTGTTCGGGAAAGTATCACTGCTAGTCAGCTTGCTGACTTATACATTTCTCGAATAGTGTCACTTCATGGTGTTCCACTAGAGATCAATTCAGACCGTGGCAGTCTTTTCACTTCTCATTTCTCGGAGAGTTTCCAAACTGCCATGGGAACCCATCTTTCCTTCAGTACCGCTTTCCACCCTCAGTCGAGTGGTCAGGTGGAACGGGTCAATCAAATTCTCGAAGACATGCTCAGAACTTGCGGTATCTCATTCCGTATGGATTGGGAGAAATGTCTTCCTTTCGCCGAGTTTGCCTATAACAATAGCTATCAATCCAGCCTTAAGAAAGCTCCTTTTGAAGTTCTCTATGGACGAAGATGTCGAACACCTTTGAACTGGTCAGAAACCGGTGAAAGACAATTCTTTGGACCGGACATGATCCAGGAGGCAGAAGAGCAAGTTCGCATCATTCGTGAGAATTTGAAAACAGCCCAGTCTCGTCAAAAGAGTCAGTATGATCGTCATCATAAGGATATGACTTATGAAGTTGGCGAAAAGGCCTACCTCCGGGTTACTCCCTTGAAGGGTACCCATCGTTTCGGTATCAAGGGCAAGTTGGCTCCTCGTTACATTGGTCCTTTTCGCATTCTCGCTAAACGAGGAGAGGTTGCCTACCAGTTGGAACTACCCCCATATCTTTCTCGAGTTCATGATGTCTTCCACGTCTCTCAACTCAGGCGTTGCTTCTCGGATCCCATCCGCGGAGTGGACCACGAAACGCTTGATCTCCAAGATAACCTCACATACCGAGAGTACCCGGTTCGCATTCTTGATCAAGCAGAGCGTGTCACTCGACGTCAGAACATCAAGTTTCTCAAAGTTTAGTGGTCTCATCATTCCGAGAGAGAAGCTACTTGGGAGCGAGAAGATCGTCTTCGACTGGAGTACCCCGCTTTCTTTCCGTCAACCCTTGAATCTCGGGACGAGATTTTTTCAAGTGGGGGCGAGTTGTCACATCCCTAGTCTGGTATGACTTAGACTAGCTAGCCATTTGTGCATCATATTTAAATTTCATTTAAATTTGAAATGAGGATTGGTGGAACCCTCAGAATCATTTTTGAAAATGACCCAAATAAAAATTTCTCCAAAAGGGTCCAAGAAAATGCTCATGTTGCCCTCTGAAAATATTGGACAGAGATAAAAATCAAACCAATATTTTTAGGAGCTCATGGATATTTAATTTTGGCCATTTGGATTAATCCGATAATTATTTGCTTTGGATATATATTGTTATATATATGAAATATGGTCCAAAAATTATGCCATTTATAAAGGAGCTCTGGAATAATATATCTAGCTCCTGCAAAAATTGGCATAAGGTAATTAAATGATTTAATATTTTAATTAAATCAAAACAAATGTCAGAAAAAAAATAGAAAACAGAAATAAAGAGGAGAAACCTTACCTGGGCTTCTGCCTGGCGCCTCTGGCCCAGCAGCAGCAGGCCGGCCCAGCCAGCAGGCGGCCCAGCCCGCCCCCTCCTCTGTCGTCTTCGTCCTCGACAGAGGGAGGGGAGCGTGCCCGGCGCGCGCGCGCGCCATCGCGCCACGCCACCAGCTCGCCTGCCTGCCTGCCCTGCCAGCGCGACGCCGCGTTGCTTCTTCTCGGTGCCGCCCCGATCCCCTGGCCTCACCCCCCTCTCTCCCGTGCTTTTCCCCTTCTCCCTCTCTCTCATCCGAGAATCACCGCCGCCGCCGACGAGCATCACCATAGCCACCGCCTCCCCCTCGCCTCCCCGACACGCTCCCCAGATCCGCCGCGACCCCCTCTACCTCCTCGTCGAGCCACGCAAGACGGAGCACCCCGTGGAGCCGTCGCCGTCGCCAACTTTGCCTCCGGCCGCCGTGGATCCTCGCCGTCGATTCGGGAGCTACCGGGCATCCCCGACCTCGCCCTCGCGCTCGCTGGTCTCGCTGTGAGCCCCCGCACCGAACCCCCTCCTCCCCGTGCTCGTTTGCCCCGTCTAGCTAGCTCAAGCACCGCGCCCGTAAGTTCCTCGCCGCCGGCCATGGCGCCACGGTGGCATGAGCCCAAGCCAGCCACTCCCGCGCGCGTCACCGTGTTCCTGGTGACGCCAGGAGGCCGTAGGAGCCCTCCGCTTCCACTGCCATGCACCACAACGCCGCGGCCGCAAGTCGCCGAGCTCCGGCCGCCGCCGCGAGCTTTGCTCCGGCGAGCTCCGGCGCCCTTGCAGCCCCCCACCAGCTCCCCTGGTTGCGGACGACGACGGGCTACGCCCCGGTGGTCTTCGCGCGACCAAACGCCGCTTGTAGCGCAAGTCCGGCGAGTCGCCGCCGCGCTATTGGTCGCCGCCGGCCAGAACTCCGGCGGGATGACGTGGCTTTGTTAATTAGGCACTAATCCCCACCTACTGACGCTGACCAGTGGGCCCCAGGGCTTAGTCAAAGCTAATCAGCCAGGTTTGACTCGGGGTTAACCCCAGTGTCACTGACGTGTGGACCCCACACGTCAGGTTTGACCCTGGACAGCCGCGTTGACCCGCTGATGTAGTGATGACGTCATGCTGGCGCAATAATATGATTTCTGGATTTAAATTTAATCACAAAATTCCAGAAATTGTTTTAAACTTCAAAAATTCATAACAATTCAACCGTAGCTCAGATTAAAATAATTTATATATGAAAAATTATCAGAAAAATGCAATCTTTCCATCTGTACTAGTTTCATGCATGACAAACCAACTTATACATGCTGAAGATGAGAAAACACATTATGGCATATATAGGAGCTTAATTTGGAGATGCATTTGAACCTTTGGTTCAAATGGACTTCAAACCAAATGATTACTAGTTGCATTAGCTCAAACAGCATCACCTCTACATGCCATGTTCATACATCATATTGTTGCATATGATTGTGTTTTGATTGCCGACACTGTTCCTTCTCGATAGGTCCTGCTCCGGAGTCTGTTCCAGAGTGCCTATCTATGAAGCAGTGCCTTCCTTGCTGATCTACCAGGCAAGCAAACCCCCTTGTTCATTTCGATAAAACCCTACTCTCTCGCTCCTGCTCTCAGTTATTGCATTAGGACAACAACGGTTCATCTGCTACTTTGTGCTGCGGTAGTTGAACCCATTCCTCTGCATGACCTGTCATTGCCACAGTAAATAGTTGAAACCCACTAGCATGTGTAGGAGTTGATTGAAGCCATTGTTGTGTTCCTACCATGCTATGCCTGCTATTGCTTAGAGTTGTGTCAGGTCTGGTTCATTGGGAATGAATTGGAGTGTTACGATATGTTCTGATGCTGAGAGTGAAGTGTGTGAACACGATTTGGTAAAGGTAGCGGTGAGAGGCCATGTAGGAGTACATGGTGGGTTGTCTCACTGGAACCGTCCTTAAGCACTGAGTTCTATGTATGTTGTCCAATGACTCGATACTACCACACATTGGGTTCCGGTAACTCGACCCCTCTCGACTTATTAACCAACTTGGTCTCTGTCCAGGAGTCGCAACTAGTTTCTGGTGTTTGTAGGTAGTGCTATTTTTCTACCAAGTGGCACCCGGCAGGGTGGGCTTGGGACAGACTAGGCACACGTGGCCTGGTGTACCGAGTGGCACCCGGATGGTGGGCTCGGGAACCCTGTACACATCGTTTGGGGCCGTAAGCGACACCCCGGCCGGATCTCCTTGCGGATGGAACCCGAATAGGCGATAAACCTGGACTAGAGTCTTGTGTGGTTAGTCAGGTCGTGGCCGACACCCTCGCCAGGCTTCCGCTTGAAGGTTGCCGAGATACATGACGTGTACATGGCGGTAAGTGGCGAGAGCGTGTGTGAAGAAGTACACCCCTGCAGGGTTAACATGATCTATTCGAATAGCCGGGTCCGCGGTTATGGACTTCTTGGATGCTTACATGGTACATAGACAACTTGAAGTGGATACTCTAAAATGCTCAAGACAAGTGTGAGTGCTATGGATGGCCTTCTCGTAGGGAGACGGGGATGAATCCATAGTAGTGTATTGTATGGTGATTAGTGGACTCGTGTACGTTGTCTCACCTCCAGAGTTTCTGGTAGTCGTAGAACAGGATAGCCACAGAGTCAAAGCTGGCTTGCTGCAACTAAACCCCACATTACCCTCTTGATACAAATGCATGTATGATAGGATTTGATGTAAGTCTTGCTGAGTACCTTTGTACTCATGTTGCTTTATTTATGTTTTTGCAGCAGAGACTTCGGTCTTACTAGGGTTCTCATGGACTTCGACTAGTAGCTAGTACCTCAGCTACGATCTTGATCGGATGTTGTAGATAGTCAGGCTCTTCAGCCTTTTTCATTTGTAGATGTCTGTACCCAGACATGTAATGCTTCCGCTTGTTGCTTGTATGCTCTGTATGATGGGTTTTGTGACCCCTGTTTGCAATAAATGCTATGATGGCTCTTCTGAGCCTTTATCTATATGATTGTTGAGTTATGCTGTGATGCCATGTTGTACAGCACATACTTGCATGTTATGCGTACGTGTAATGTGTATTGCTATGTGTGGGATCTGACTATCTAGTTGTTTATTCTTAGTAGCCTCTCTTACCGGGAAATGTCTCCTAGTGCTTCCACTGAGCCCTGGTAGCTTGCTACTGCTCCGGAACACTTAGGCAGGCCGGCATGTGTCCTTCTTCGATCATGTGTCTGTCCCTTCGGGGAAATGTCACGCGATGAATACCGGAGTCCTGCTAGCCCGCTACAGCCCGGTTCACCGGAGTCCTGTTAGCCCAGTGCTACAGCCTGGATTCACTCGCTGATGACCGACACGTTCGATGCTGGGTCATGGATGCATGTCCCTGTAAGTTAGTGCCACTTTGGGTTTACGACTAGCCATGTCAGCCCGGGCTCTTTATCATATGGATGCTAGCGACACCATCATATACGTGTGCCAAAATGTGCAAACGGTCCCGGGCAAAGGTAAGGCGACACCCGTGGGGATACCATGCGTGAGGCCGCAAAGCGATATGAGGTGTTACATGCTAGATCGATGTGGCATTGAGTCGGGGTCCTGACACTTGGAGTCCGGTCGATGATGATAGTCCGGCCGATGATAGTTCGGCCGATGATGGTAGTCCGGCTATCCGGACACCCCCTAATCCGGGACTCCCTCAGTAGCCCCCGAACTAGGCTTCAATGACGATAAGTCCAGCATGTGTGTAGTCTTCGGCATTGCAAGGCGGGTTCTCCTTCAAGTTCTACGTACCTGTCGAACAATGTTCGGCTTCCTCATCAATGTTGCGCGTCTTGGCTTCCACGCCCAATAACGGCCTTCTTCCACGCGTCGTGCGAATGTGAAAAGCCAGGGTGTCTTTTATGTTTTACCCCCTAGTTGTGAGAATAATCTGCCTATAAGGGAGGCGAGAATCCAGATCCAAATCACCATCTTCCTCCCGCAAATACTCATCGGAGCGCTTTCGACCAAGAATCCATTCCATCATGGACCGTCAACGCGGCTCCTCTTCTCGCGCTCCCAGCCCTTTGCCAGGTGATTGGAGGAGATGCTCTGTTCCGCACAACGAGCTGGTGAAGCTCCAAGCGGGGGGATACCTCCCTCCGGCCTTCATGGTTCCGGTTCGAGCCGGGCTGGCCACCTACAAAGGTGGGAAGCAGGCGGAGGTTACCCCAAGTCCCAACAAAGGGGAGCGGGTATGCTTCGTCCCCTATCTGATAAGGGGGCTCGGATTTCCTGTACACCCATTCCTCCGCGGGCTCCTGGAGTTCTACGGACTCCAGCTTCATCACCTCATGCCCGCCTCAATCCTGCATATTGCGGGCTACGTAGCTCTTTGCGAGCTATTCCTGGGCGTCAAGCCCCATTTCGCGCTGTGGAAGAGGTTGTTCTGCCTTGTACCCCGCTCTCACGAGGGGTCCATATATCAAGTGGGCGACGCCGAAATATGGCGCATTGCCGGGACCGGATATCCATCCGGAACCCCTAAGAAGGCGTCCGAAGACTGGCCTTCGGAATGGTTTTATATAGAAGACGCTCCGCTGCCGGACCCTGTTCGGATCGGCCTCCCGGAGTTCAGCAATGCTCCTCTGAAGAAACGCCTTAGTTGGCGTCCGCGGAGCCCCCAACTGGAGGAAGACAAGAGCGTCCATTATTTGATGGGCCGAATAAGGTTACTGGCCCATGCCGGGTTGACCATGATTGGAGTCATGGCAACATGCATTATGCGGGGTGTGCAGCCACTACAATACAGGGGCAACCCCATGTGGGATTTCAACGGGGAGGACGATGCCACCCGTCATGGCCGCAAAGGGCCGGATTCGGTCGAAGATCTGGTGACGATCTTGTCCGGCCTATATAAGGGGGAGAAGGAGGATTTCCTTCGGACGAACCCATTAAATGGGTTCTCCATGAATAATCCCCGGGCCTGGGTAAGCGAACACTCTTCATGTCCGACCCATGCTTTTTGAAACTTAAGTTTCTTATATTGTGTTCTTCTTTCGACGCAGGAGCTGCGCCGGATCGTGGAGGACATGCTAAGTCCAGCTCCGCAACCCGAGGATCCAGAGAGATCCTGGGATCCGACCTTCGAAGAGGATCCAGACATAATGGTGGAGCTAATCGACGGGGTGTTCCACCAGCTCAGCATGGACAATGCTTTAGTCGCCATCACGGCCGACTATCCCGGACTATATCCGGCTTCCCAGGTGATTGCGTCCGAAGTCCTGACACCATCATTCCTTCCTTGCTTATTTCTGACCACCATTATACGATGGCGCTGTGCAGGAGGCGCCCCTAGGGCGAGAAGCCGAGCCCGCGGTGGCTGGCCAACAAAGGCCAGTCCGGACCAGTAGGCGGAAGAGGAGCGTGGCGCGGACTGAAACATCGCCGCAAAGGTGCAGCTCACAATTCATTATTTAGAGCAACGTTCCTAGGAAGCGTTTGAGTGCTCATGACTTTTGTAGGGAAAAACATCCGCCGGACTGCGAGCGTGGAGGTTGCCAATCCAACCTCTACCAGGCAGGCTCCAGCACCTGGTCTGGAGGGGGAGGCGAGCGCAGGGCGCGAGCCAGACGTTCCTCCGACGGAGGATGCCGACAGACTGTCCGCCACCAAGTCTGAGGTGGAGAGTGCCCTGAATCAGGCGCCGCCGGACAGTATTTCGTGACGCGTGCTTCTCCCCCGAGGCGTTGAATGCCTTTAACGCGGGGGACGCGCACCTTCGTGCTGCTCAAGATGGTTTTACCAGAGCCACGGAGCAGTATGTAAAAGACATAAGGGTAAGAGAATTTAATAGTTGTATATGCCAGTAGCCCCCGAGACTTAAAATAGTTATATTAACTGATTTAAGGATCATATGAAATGTAGGATCTTACCGAGAAGAATACCCAACTGTCTCAGGAGTTGCAAGAGTGCAAGGCCCAACTTGAGGCCGCACTCTCTGGCGCAGGAGGAAACACAGGGACCTCTCCTGGTAACGCATTATTTTAGAAAGATAAGTAGCGTTTGGCCTTTGCGCGAGTCTAAAAAAAGAAGTTGCAGGTGCTGCCAGACAAGATCCGGACAGGCAAGAACTTCTGCACCAACTAAAGGACGACGAGAAGGTGCTGCATAAGGTGCGGCATGAAAGGAACAAGCTCCAGGATGCCCATGCCCAGCTTCGAGAAGAGCTGAAAGGCGTTCGGGCCGAGCTGTCGGGCTCTGTTAAGGAGAATCAGCGGCTTCGTCGCGGCATCTATAGTAAGTGCTTGAGAGAACTCCTTTGAAAAGAAGAGTTCGGCGAGGAAGTCAATTTGACAAAATATGTCTGCAGGTGTGCTCACAGGTCGCCCTGCGGAGGAGATGCCCGTATCAACGGGTGATCAACTTCCCGAATTGTTGCAACTGATCGAACAAGTTCGGCAGGCAATGAGCGGCGTCATCCAGGCTTTATGGCCAGCCTTCTCCTTACCCGAGGGTCTTGGGGAGCTTGCGGAGAAGCTTCAGGGAGTGCGGCATCGCTTTCATTTATGGAAGGTTTCGGCCTGCCGCCAAGGTGCCAGGGAGGCCTGGGCCATATTAAAGACGCGGTACAAGAAGGTGGATCCCAACCACATGGCCGAAGTCGGACCTGTGGGGCCCGATGGGAAGGAGATCCCTGTGAGTTTAGTATACGGCCAAGTAGAGTTGGCCGCTAAATTTTCCCAACAGGACTGTAAATTAGACAACTTGTTAGACGGGATTGAGGAAGAATACAATCAGTCGATTTGACAATGTATTATAAAATGACATGTAAAATGCCTTCTAGCCGAATTGTAGATCGTTTGTCTTTGCTGACCTTTTCGCTTCGACCTCGGGACCCTAGAGTCCGGAGTGTGTCCGAATACCTTCTTAGTTATGAAACAACCGGGGTATGCGTGGAGACCAGGCGTAGGGGTCATTAGTGCTTTATCAGACAAGTGCCCAACTAGTTATGTTATATTACATGGGTAGTAAGAAACATCTTCCAGGGAGAATAGTTCCGTTAAGGGTTCCTTTCCTCTGGGGGTGGCATGCCCTAAAGTGCATGTCCGGACTGCAAAAAAAGCAGAAAAACATCTGGGGGCAGATAAATAAGTGGATAAAAAATCATCTTTTAAGTCACCGACCGAATATTCCCTTAAGAACGCTAGCTTTCGGCTTCACCCAGTCCGAGGTACACATCCGACTGACCCGGCAGTAACAATCGCAGAGGTGCTCCCTTTACCTCCTAGCCGAACAATCGGGAACGTAGGGGTAAGCACAGGAGCCAGGCAACCCAGCTTGGCCAAAACTTAAGTCATATCGATGCATATAATGGTGAATAAAAGGTACATGTGGAGGCTTGACACATGTGCTGAGCATGAAGCCCTTATAATTAAGCTTCTGGTAAAGAAGCCCCCACGTATATTGAGTGCAGATAGCACATCAATTGCGTGCAAACGATGCGCAAGTAGGCCTTTTAAGGCTTTGATGAATAGGGTTGAGAAGAAAAAGATAAACAAAAGGCAGCTGACATAAAATAAAAAAAAATTGGACGGGGGGAAAGGGACGAACTCTTAGTCCGGCGCTAGGCATAGAATCTTCGGAGGCGGGCTGCGTTCCATGAGTTCGGCTCGAGTCGGTTATCTGACGCATTTCGTAGACGGTACGCTCCGCCGGTCAAGACTTTATCGATGATGAAGGGGCCTTCCCATTTGGGCTTGAGCTTGTCCTTTTTCTTGTCCGGCAGGCGTAGAACCAGTTCGCCACCGTTGTAAGTCTTGGCCCGTACTTCTCTGCTTTGATATCTTCGAGCCTGCTGCTGATAGAATGCGGAACGAGCCTTGGCGATGTCGCGTTCTTCCTCCAATGCGTCCAAGCTGTCCTGCCGATCCAACTCGGTTTCTCTTTCTTCGTACATGCGCACTCGAGGTGAGTCATGAATGATGTCGCAGGGCTAAATTGCTTCTGCGTCGTATACCATAAAAATGGTGTGAATCCGGTAGTACGGTTAGGCGTTGTCCACAGCCCCCAGAGTACGGAGTCGAGCTCCTCTACCCAGTGCGTGTCAGATTTTGTAAGGGACCGCACTAGTCTGGGTTTGATGCCGCTCATTATTAGACCATTTGCTCGTTCCACTTGACCGTTGGTTTGAGGATGATAGACTGAAGCGTAATCGAGCTTGATGCCCATATTTTTGCACCATGATTTAACATCATCGGCCGTGAAGTTCGTGCCGTTATCGGTGATGATGCTGTGGGGGACACCATAACGGTGTACTACCCCGGATATAAAGTCTATCACTGGTCCAGACTTTGTCGTTTAACTGGCTTGGCCTCTATCCATTTGGTGAATTTATCCACCATGACCAATAGGTACCTTTGCTTGTGGGTTCCCCCTTTAAGTGGTCCAACCATGTCAAGCCCCCAGACCGCGAACGGCCAGGTAATGGGTATAGTTTTGAGGGCGGTGGGTGGCATGTGGCTCTGATTAGCAAAGAGCTGACAACCGACGCATCTTTGGACTAAGTCCTGAGCATCTGCTCGGGCCGTCGGCCAACAAAATCCTGTACGAAATGCCTTTCCTACAAGGGCCCGGGCTGCGGCGTGGTGTCCGCCTAGTCCGGCGTGAATTTCAGCCAGAAGGTCTCGCCCTTCCTCTTCGGAGATACACCTTTGAAGGACTCCGGTTGTGCTTTTCTTATAATGTTCTCCCTCATGGACCTTGTAGGCTTTCGATCGCCAGACAACGCAGCGGGCCTCATTTTGGTCTTCGGGAAGCTCCTGCCTAAGCAAGTAGGCGAGGAATGGTTCTGTCCACGGGGTAATTACTGCCATTATGTCGTGGGCTGAAGGTGTTATGTCATCGGCTGAATCGCCGGTTGGTGCGGCTTGTTCCGGTTTGTTATTTCCGGACTCCTCTTCCCATAGTACGGATGGCTTGAAGAGCCGTTCCAGGAAGATGTTAGGAGGGACAGTGTCGCGTTTTGCGCTGATGCGTGCCAGTACGTCTGCTGCTTGGTTATTATCCCGGGCTACGTGATGGAATTCAAGTCCTTCAAACCGGGCTGACATTTTTAGGACAGCGTTGCGATATGCTGCCATTTTCGGATCTTTGGCGTCAAAGTCTCCGTTTATTTGGGATATTGCGAGGTTTGAATCCCCGCGCACCTCTAGGCGTTGAATGCCCATGGAGATTGCCATCCGGAGACCATGTAAAAGGGCCTCGTATTCGGCTGCGTTGTTGGAGTCCGTGTACATTATCTGAAGTACGTATTGGACTGTGTCCCCGGTCGGGGACGTCAATACGATGCCAGCCCCCAATCTGGCTAACATTTTAGAGCCGTCGAAGTGCATAATCCAATTGGAGTATGCGCCGTACTCTTTAGGGAGTTCGGCTTCGGTCCATTCAGCGACAAAGTCAGCCAAAACTTGTGACTTTATAGCTCGCCGAGGTTTGTAAGTTATATCAAATGGTAAGAGCTCAATGGCCCATTTTGCAATCCTGCCCGTCGCATCGCGGTTGTTTATAATGTCGTTAAGTGGTACTTCAGAGGCCACTGTTATTGAACACTCTTGAAAGTAGTGTCGGAGCTTCCAGGATGCCATGAACACCGCGTATGCTATCTTCTGATAGTGCGGGTAATGGGACTTGCAGGGGGTTAACACAGTGGATACGTAGTATACTGGTTTTTGAAGAGGGAATTTATGCCCTTCTGTCTCTCGTTCGACGACGAGTACCGCGCTTACAACTTGATGCGTTGCTGCGATGTATAACAACATTGGTTCGCCCAGGTTGGGCGCAGCCAGGACCGGATTTGTTGCCAATATGGCCTTTATTTCTTCGATTCCGGTGGTGGCAGCATCCGTCCACTTGAAGTGTTCGGTGTGCCTAAGGAGGCGATAGAGGGGCAATGCCTTTCTCCTAGACGGGAGATAAAGCGGCTTAGAACCGCCACGCATCCAGTCAATTTTTGTATTTGCTTGAGGTCTTTTGGGATATCTAGCTGTGACAGAGCTCGGATCTTGGCTAGGTTTGCTTCAATTCCTCTACCGGATACGATGAAGCCCAGCAGCTTTCCAGCTGGTACGCCGAAAACGCATTTTTCCGGATTCAGCTTGATGTCATACGCTCTGAGGTTGTCGAATGTGAGCCTCAAGTCGTCTACTAGAGTTTCGATGTGTTTAGTTTTGACGACTACATCGTCTATGTATGCCTCTACTGTTTTGCCGATCTGGGTAGCCAGACATGTCTGAATCATGTGCTGATATGTTGCACCGGTGTTTTTAAGTCCGAAGGGCATCGTGTTGAAGCAGAATGGTCCATATGGAGTAATGAATGCCGTTGCGGCTTGATCCGCTTCTGCCATCTTGATTTGATGATAGCCGGAGTGAGGGAGTCCCGGATTAGGGGGTGTCCGGATAGCCGGACTACCATCATCGGCCGAACTATCATCGACCGGACTATCATCATTGACCGGACTCCAAGACTATGAAGATACAAGATTGAAGACTTCGTCCCGTGTCCGGATGGGACTTTCCTTGGCGTGGAAGGCAAGCTTGGCGATACGGATATGTAGATATCCTACCATTGTAACCGACTCTATGTAACCCTAGCCCTCTCCGGTGTCTATATAAACCGGTGGCTCTAGTCCGTAGGACAACAACAACCATTACAATCATACCATAGGCTAGCTTCTAAGGTTTAGCCTCCTTGATCTCGTGGTAGATCCACTCTTGTAAACATCCACAATATCAATATTAATCAAGCAGGATGTAGGGTTTTACCTCCATCAAGAGGGCCCGAACCTGGGTAAAACATCGTGTCCCTTGTCTCCTGTTACCATCCGCCTAGACGCACAGTTTAGGACCCCCTACCCGAGATCCGCCGGTTTTGACACCGACATTGGTGCTTTCATTGAGAGTTCCTCTGTGCCGTCACCGATAGGAAGGATGCCTCCTCCCATCTTCAAGGATGGTATTTTCGCCAAAGGAGCCTTGGCCACCGGCCAAACTATCCGGCTAGGTGGTTTTCTTATGACCGCCTGTCCGGCCACCGCTTCGACAATGACCTCTCAAGTCGTCAAAAGCAATCTTCACGTCAGCTCGGAATTCGCCGAGCGGCTGGATCCAATAGAGCTCTCGTCCGTAAACGAGCTCTTGGATCGCATCGCCGCCCTGGGAGTCGCTACAGACTACAATCAGATTGGGCTTAAAACTGATCTGAGAGAGATTAACTCTCCCCAGGTCACCCACCACGTTGCAGTGGTAGAGGAACAATGCGGCGACTCTTCGCTTGTATTGAAAACTAGTCATGTCCGGGCTCCCGAACCCCCCATGCCGGATTCCCGCGGAGGGACGGACTTCGATCAAGCACTGAACTTAAAGTCAGGCATCGGACCAGACTCGTTGGACAACGTCCAGCAATCCAAGCTTCCAAATTTTGAAACTTCTCGGCCTTCGAGCCTTGAGATGGGTAGGGTTCCGGACTTAATTCCACCCACCCGCCCAGACATATGCGATCTATCTCTAATCCGGCAAGAGCCCGCTGAGACAGTACATCACTACTGGGCCAGATTCCTCCTGGTTATGGACAGGATAAAGGACTGCCGAGAGGAAAACACAATCTCAATTTTTTGCAATAATTGCACGGACGAGGGAATCTTGAACGCTGTCAGCCGTTGTGAAATTACACGCTTCGCCGACCTGGCGTCCATAGTACGGAAGTACTGTGCGATGGAGAGTTTCCGGACAACCGAAAATAAGTTTTGGGACAATCCGGCCCCGAATACAACCCTAGTCCGCAACAAAAGGGTGCATTACACTCAGGCACCAGATACAAAAACCAAAAAGGAAAAACCCCATAAAGGGCACGGAACCGTACTGGAGGGATGGCTTAGCGGACCCTGTAAAATTCACAGTACAGAAGGAGCCATCCCAACACATAGCCTTCGAGCATGTTGGATATTACGGCAGGTGGCCAAAAGTGGAGAGGAGCTTCTAGCCCCGGAAAACCACTCCAACAACATCGGTACGGTATCAACAGTCTTCGAGACTTTCGCATCAAATAATATGCGGAAACAAACAATCCGCAGCCTCGCCGAAGTCTACCAAGTAGCAACAACCAATCCACGGAGCGACACAGCCATCACCTTCAACGCCAGCGACGAACCTAAATTCCGAACAGCCCGAGCTCCAGCCGCACTGGTACTTAGTCCAATAGTGGACGGCTTTTGACTTACAAAAGTCCTCATGGATGGCGGCAGCGGATTAAACCTCATCTACGAGGAAACCCTTCAAAAAATGGAAATAGACTGGAGCCGCATTGAGCGAAGCAGCACAACCTTTAGAGGAATAATCCCTAGCCGGGAGGCGCGCTGCACAGGAAAAATCACACTTGATGTGGTATTCGGCTCGCCGGACAATTACAGATCCGAAGAAGTCACGTTCCAAGTGGCCTCGTTCAACAGCGGATATCACGCTATATTAGGACGAGAGGCATTCACAAATTTTCAAGCCGTACCCCACTACGGGTACATAAAGCTCAAAATGCCTGGGCCCGGCGGAATAATCACTCTCGTTAGTGATCCAGACATAGCACTCCGCGCCGAAAACAAGACAGCCGCATTAGCCTTAGAGGCACTATCCGAAGCCCTAGCGGCAGAGGAACTCACCGCGCTGCGCTCTACGGTGAATAGGGACGATGTGATACTCGATAAGAGATCCAAGTCCACCTCCCTTAAACCAGCAGATGAAACAGTAAAATTCCAGGTCCACCCAACGGACCGGACAAAGATAGCCTCCATCGGGGCACAATTGAACCCTGATGTAGACGCCGCACTGCGAGAATTCCTTCGGGAAAATTGGGACATTTTTGCCTGGCACCCCTCGGATATGCCCAGAATCCCATGCAGATTGGCAGAACATAGCCTAAACATCCAAAAAGGATTCAAGCCAGTCAAACAGGCTCTTCGACGATTTTCCGAACCCAAAAGACAGGTAATGGGAGAAGAGCTAGCCAAACTATTGGAAGCCGGATTCATCAGAGACATCAAAAATCCGGATTGGCTAGCAAACCTGGTAATGGTACCAAAGAAGGACAAATCCTGGCGCCTATGTGTCGATTTCAAAGACCTAAATAAAGCCTGCCCAAAGGATCCCTTCCCCCTCCCCCGCATCGACCAAATCATCGATGCCACTGCAGGGCACGATTCATTGTGCTTCCTGGACGCATACTCCGGCTATCATCAAATCAAGATGGCAGAAGCGGATCAAGCCGCAACGGCATTCATTACTCCATATGGACCATTCTGCTTCAACACGATGCCCTTAGGACTTAAAAACGCCGGCGCAACATATCAGCGCATGATTCAGACATGTCTGGCTACCCAGATCGGCAAAACAGTAGAGGCATACGTAGACGACGTAGTCGTCAAAACTAAACACATCGAAACTCTAGTAGACGACTTGAGGCTCACATTCGACAACCTCAGAGCTTATGACATCAAGCTGAATCCGGAAAAATGCGTTTTCGGCGTACCAGCTGGAAAGTTTCTAGGCTTCATCATATCCGGTAGAGGAATTGAAGCAAACCCAGCCAAGATCCGAGCTCTGTCACAGCTAGATATCCCAAAAGACCTCAAGAAAATACAAAAATTGACTGGATGCATGGCGGCTCTAAGCCGCTTTATCTCCCGTCTAGGAGAAAAGGCATTGCCCCTCTATCGCCTCCTTAGGCACACCGAACACTTCAAGTGGACGGATGCTGCCACCACCGGACTCGAAGAAATAAAGGCCGTATTGGCAACAAATCCGGTCCTGGCTGCGCCCAACCTGCGCGAACCAATGTTGTTATACATCGCAGCAACGCATCAAGTTGTAAGCGCGGTACTCGTCGTCGAACGAGAGACAGAAGGGCATAAATTCCCTCTTCAAAAACCAGTATACTACGTATCCACTGTGTTAACCCCCTACAAGTCCCGTTACCCGCACTATCAGAAGATAGCATACGCGGTGTTCATGGCATCCCGGAATCTCCGACACTACTTTCAAGAGTGTTCGATAACAGTGGCCTCTGAAGTACCACTTAACGACATTATAAACAACCGCGACGCGACGGGCAGGATTGCAAAATGGGCCATTGAGCTCTTACCATTTGATATAACTTACAAACCTCGGTGAGCTATAAAGTCACAAGTTTTGGCTGACTTTGTCGCTGAATGGACCGAAGCCGAACTCCCTAAAGAGTACGACGCATACTCCAATTGGATTATGCACTTCGACGGCTCTAAAATGTTAGCCGGATTGGGGGCTGGCATCATATTGACGTCCCCGACCGGGGACACAGTCCAATACGTACTTCAGATAATGTACACGGACTCCAACAACGCAGCCGAATACGAGGCCCTTTTACATGGTCTCCGGATGGCAATCTCCATGGGCATTCAATGCCTAGAGGTGCGCGGGGATTCAAACCTCGCAATATCCCAAATAAACGGAGACTTTGACGCCAAAGATCCGAAAATGGCAGCATATCGCAACACTGTCCTAAAAATGTCAGCCCGGTTTGAAGGACTTGAATTCCATCACGTAGCCCGGGATAATAACCAAGCAGCAGACGTACTGGCACGCATCGGCGTAAAACGCGACGCTGTCCCTCCTAACATCTTCCTGGAACGGCTCTTCAAGCCATCCGTACTATGGGAAGAGGAGTCCGGAAATAACAAACCGGAACAAGCCGCACCAACCGGCGATTCAGCCGATGACATAACACCTTCAGCCCACGACATAATGGCAGTAATTGCCCCATGGACAGAACCATTCCTCGCCTACTTGCTTAGGCAGGAGCTTCCCGAAGACCAAAATGAGTCCCGCTGCGTTGTCCGGCGATCTAAAGC
Source organism: Triticum aestivum (assembly GCF_018294505.1). Taxonomy (NCBI): domain Eukaryota; kingdom Viridiplantae; phylum Streptophyta; class Magnoliopsida; order Poales; family Poaceae; genus Triticum; species Triticum aestivum. Next base: position 543,947,041 of record NC_057807.1, read on the forward strand.
CTACAAGGTCCATGAGGGAGAACTTTATAAGAAAAGCACAACCAGAGTCCTTCAAAGGTGTATCTCCGAAGAGGAAGGGCGAGACCTTCTGGCTGAAATTCACGCCGGACTAGGCGGACACCACGCCGCAGCCCGGGCCCTTGTAGGAAAGGCATTCCGTACAGGATTTTATTGGCCGACGGCCTGGGCAGATGCTCAGGACTTAGTCCAAAGATGCGTCGGTTGTTAGCTCTTTGCTAATCAGAGCCACATGCCACCCACCGCCCTCAAAACTATACCCATTACCTGGCCGTTCGCGGTCTGGGGGCTTGACATGGTTGGACCACTTAAAGGGGGAACCCACAAGCAAAGGTACCTATTGGTCATGGTGGATAAATTCACCAAATGGATAGAGGCCAAGCCAGTTAAAATGGCAGAGTCCGGACCAGTGATAGACTTTATATCCGGGGTAGTACACCGTTATGGTGTCCCCCACAGCATCATCACCGATAACGGCACGAACTTCATGGCCGATGAGGTTAAATCATGGTTTAAAGATATGGGCATCAAGCTCGATTACGCTTCAGTCTATCATCCTCAAACCAACGATCAAGTGGAACGAGCAAATGGTCTAATAATGAGCGGCATCAAACCCAGACTAGTGCGGTCCCTTACGAAATCTGACACGCACTGGGTAGAGGAGCTCGACTCCGTACTCTGGGGGCTGCGGACAACGCCTAACCGTACTACCGGATTCACACCATTTTTTATGGTATACGGCGCAGAAGCAATTTTGCCCTGCGACATCATTCATGACTCACCTCGAGTGCGCATGTACGAAGAAAGAGAAGCCGAGTTGGATCGGCAGGACAGCTTGGACGCATTGGAGGAAGAACGCGATGTCGCCAAGGCTCGTTCCGCATTCTATCAGCAGCAGGCTCGAAGATATCAAAGCAGAGAAGTATGGGCCAAGACTTACAACGTTGGCGAACTGGTTCTACGCCTGCCGGACAAGAAAAAGGACAAGCTCAAGCCCAAATGGGAAGGCCCCTTCATCATCGATAAAGTCTTGACCGGCGGAGCGTACCGTCTACGAAATGCGTCGGATAACCGACTCGAGCCGAACCCATGGAACGCAGCCCGCCTCCGAAGATTCTATGCCTAGCGTCGGACTAAGAGTTCGTCCCTTTCCCCCCGTCCAATTTTTTTTTATTTTATGTTAGCTGCCTTTTGTTTATCTTTTTCTTCTCAACCCTATTCATCAAAGCCTTAAAAGGCCTACTTGCGCATCGTTCGCACGCAATTGATGTGCTATCCGCACTCAATATACCTGGGGGCTTCTTTACCAGAAGCTTAATTATAAGGGCTTCATGCCCAGCACATGTGTCAAGCCTCCACATGTACCTTTTATTCACCATTATATGCATCGATATGACTTAAGTTTTGGCCAAGCTGGGTTGCCTGGCTCCTGTGCTTACCCCTAAATTCCCGATTGTTCGGCTAGGAGGTAAAGGGAGCACCTCTGCGATTGTTACTGCCGGGTCAGCCGGATGTGTACCTCGGACTGGGTTAAGCCGAAAGCTAGCGTTCTTAAGGGAATATTCGGTCGGTGACTTAAAAGATGATTTTTTATCCACTTATTTATCTGCCCCCAGATGTTTTTCTGCTTTTTTCGCAGTCCGGAGATGCACTTTAGGGCATGCCACCCCCAGAGGAAAGGAACCCTTAACAGAACTATTCTCCCTGGAAGATGTTTCTTACTACCCATGTAATATAACATAACTAGTTGGGCACTTGTCTGATAAAGCACTAATGACCCCTACGCCTGGTCTCCACGCATACCCCGGTTGTTTCATAACTAAGAAGGTATTCTGACACACTCCGGACTATAGGGTCCCGAGGTCGAAGCGAAAAGGCCGGCAAAGACAAACGATCTACAATTCGGCTAGAAGGCATTTTACATGTCATTTTATAATACATTGTCAAATCGACTGACTGTATTCTTCCTCAATCCCGTCTAACAGGTTGTCTAATTTACAGTCCTATTGGGAAAATTTAGCGGCCAACTCTACTTGGCCGTATACTAAACTCACAGGGATCTCCTTCCCATCGGGCCCCACAGGTCCGACTTCGGCCATGTGGTTGGGATCCGCCTTCTTGTACCGCGTCTTTACCATGGCCCAGGCCTCCCTGGCACCTTGGCGGCAGGCCGAAACCTTCCATAAATGAAAGCGCTTCTGCACTCCCTGAAGCTTCTCTGCAAGCTCCCCAAGACCCTCAGGTAAGGAGAAGGCTGGCCATAAAGCCTGGATGACGCCACTCATTGCCTGTCGAACTCTTTCGATCAGTTGCAACAATTTGGGAAGTTGATCACACGTTGATACGAGCATCTCCTCCACAGGGCGACCTGTGAGCACACCTGCAGACATATTTTGTCAAATTGACTTCCTCTCTGAACTCTTCTTTTCGAAGGAGTTCGCTCAAGCACTTACTATAGATGCCGCGACGAAGCCGCTGATTCTCCTTAACGGAGCCCGACAGCTCGGCCCGAACGCCTTTCAGCTATTCTCGAAGCTGGGCATGGGCATCCTGGAGCTTGTTCCTTTCATGATGCACCTTATGCAGCACCCTCTTGCCGGCCTTTAGTTGGCGCAGAAGTTCTTGCCTGTCCGGATCTTGTCCGGCAGCACCTGCAACGTCATTTTTTAGACTCGCGCAAAGGCCAAACGCTACTTATCTTTCTAAAATAATGCGTTACCAGGAGAGGTCCCTGTGTTTCCTCCTGCGCCAGAGAGTGCGGCCTCAAGTTGGGCCTTGTACTCTTGCAAGTCCTGAGACAGTTGGGTATTCTTCTCGGTAAGATCCTACGTTTCATATGATCGTTAAATCAGTTAATATAACTACTTTAAGTCTCGGGGGCTACTGGCATATGCAACTATTAAATTCTCTTACCCGTATGTCTTTTACATACTGCTCCGTGGCTCTGGTAAAACCATCTTGAGCAGCCCGAAGGTGCGCGTCCCCCGCGTTAAAGGCATTCAACGCCTCGGGGGAGAAGCACGCGTCACGAAATACTATCCGGCGGCGCCTGTGATTCAGGGCACTCTCCACCTCAGACTTGGTGGCGGACAGTCTGTCGGCATCCTCCGTCGGAGGAACATCCAGCTCGCGCCCTGCACTCGCCTCCCCCTCCAGACCAGGTGCTGGAGTCTGGCTGGTAGAGGTTGGCTTGGCAACCTCCACGCTTGCAGTCCGGCGGACGTTTTTTTCCTACAAAAGTCATGAGCACTCAAACGCTTCCTAGGAATGTTGCTCTAAATAATTAATTGTGAGCTGCACCTTTGCGGCGACGTTTCAGTCCGCGCCGCGCTCCTCTTCCGCCTACTTGTCCGGACTGGCCTTTGTTGGCCAGCCACCGCGGGCTCGGCTTCTCGCCCTAGGGGCGCCTCCTGCACAGCGCCATCGTATAACGGTGGTCAGAAATAAGCAAGGAAGGAATGATGGTGTCAGGACTTCGGTCGCAATCACCTGGGAAGCCGGATATAGTCCGGGATAGTCGGCCATGATGGCGACTAAAGCATTGTCCATGCTGAGCTGGTGGAACACCCCGTCGATTAGCTCCACCATTATGTCCGGATCCTCTTCGAAGGTCGGATCCCGGGATCTCTCTGGATCCTCGGGTTGCGGAGCTGGACTTAGCATGTCCTCCATGATCCGGCACAGCTCCTGCGTTGAAAGAAGAACACAATATAAGAAACTTAAGTTTCAAAAAGCATGGGTCGGACATGCAGAGTGTTTGCTTACCCACGGCCGGGGATTATTCATGGAGAACCCATTTAACGGGTTCGTCCGAAGGAAATCCTCCTTCTCCCCCTTATACAGGCCGGACAGGATCATCACCAGATCTTCGACCGAATCCGGCCCTTTGCGGCCATGACGGGTGGCATTGTCCTCCCCGTTGAAATCCCACATGGGGTGGCCCCTGTATTGTAGTGGCTGCACCCCCCGCATAATGCATGTTGCCATGACTCCAATCATGGTCAACCCGGCATGGGCCAGTAACCTTATTCGGCCCATCAAATAATGGACGCTCTTGTCTTCCTCCAGTTGGGGGCTCCGCGGACGCCAACTAAGGCGTTTCTTCAGAGGAGCATTGCTGAACTCCGGGAGGCCGATCCGAACAGGGTCCGGCAGCGGAGCGTCTTCTATATAAAACCATTCCAAAGGCCAGTCTTCGGACGCCTTCTTAGGGGTTCCGGATGGATATCCGGTCCCGGCAATGCGCCATATTTCGGCGCCGCCCACTTGATATATGGACCCCTCGTGAGAGTGGGGTACAAGGCAGAACAACCTCTTCCAGAGCGCGAAATGGGGCTCGACGCCCAGGAATAGCTTGCAAAGAGCTACGTAACCCGCAATATGCAGGATTGAGGCGGGCGTGAGGTGATGAAGCTGGAGTCCGTAGAACTCCAGGAGCCCGCGGAGGAATGGATGTACAGGAAATCCAAGCCCCCTTATCAGATAAGGGACGAAGCATACCCGCTCCCCTTTGTTGGGACTTGGGGTAACCTCCGCCTGCTTCCCACCTTTGTAGGTGGCCAGCCCGGCTCGAACCGGAACCATGAAGGCCGGAGGGAGGTATCCCCCCGCTTGGAGCTTCACCAGCTTGTTGTGCGGAACAGAGCATCTCCTCCAATCTCCTGGCAATGGGCTGGGAGCGCGAGAAGAGGAGCCGCGTTGACGGTCCATGATGGAATGGATTCTTGGTTGAAAGCGCTCCGATGAGTATTTGCGGGAGGAAGATGGTGATTTGGATCTGGATTCTCGCCTCCCTTATAGGCAGATTATTCGCACAACTAGGGGGTAAAACATAAAAGACACCCTGGATTTTCACATTCGCACGACGCGTGGAAGAAGGCCGTTATTGGGCGTGGAAGCCAAGACGCGCAACATTGATGAGGAAGCCGGACATTGTTCGGCAGGTACGTAGAACTTGAAGGAGAACCCGCCTTGCAACGCCGAAGACTACACACATGCTGGACTTATCGTCATTGAAGCCTGGTTCGGGGGCTACTGAGGGAGTCCCTGATTAGGGGGCGTCCGGATAGCCGGACTACCATCATCGACCGAACTACCATCGGCCGGACTATCATCATCGACCGGACTCCAAGACTATGAAGATACAAGATTGAAGACTTCGTCCCGTGTCCGGATGGGACTTTCCTTGGCGTGGAAGGCAAGCTTGGCGATACGGATATGTAGATCTCCTACCATTGTGACCGACTCTATGTAACCCTAGCCCTCTCCGGTGTCTATATAAACCGGATGGCTCTAGTCCGTAGGACAACAACAACCATTACAATCATACCATAGGCTAGCTTCTAGGGTTTAGCCTCCTTGATCTCGTGGTAGATCCACTCTTGTAAACATCCACAATATCAATATCAATCAAGCAGGACGTAGGGTTTTACCTCCATCAAGAGGGCCCGAACCTGGGTAAAACATCGTGTCCCTTGTCTCCTGTTACCATCCGCCTAGACGCATAGTTCGGGACCCCCTACCCGAGATCTGCCGGTTTTGACACCGACACGGAGTATGCGTCCAGGAAGCACAATGAATCGTGCCCTGCAGTGGCATCGATGATTTGGTCGATGCGGGGGAGGGGGAATGGATCCTTTGGGTAGGCTTTATTTAGGTCTTTTAAATCGACACATAGGCGCCAGGATTTGTCCTTCTTTGGTACCATTACCAGGTTTGCTAGCCAATCCGGATGTTTGATGTCTCTGATGAATCCGGCTTCCAATAGTTTGGCTAGCTCTTCTCCCATTGCCTGTCTTTTGGGTTCGGAAAATCGTTGAAGAGCCTGTTTGACTGGCTTGAATCCTTTTAGGATGTTTAGGCTGTGTTCTGCCAATCTACGTGGGATCCCGGGCATATCCGAGGGGTGCCAGGCAAAAATGTCCCAATTTTCCCGAAGGAATTCTCGCAGTGCGGCATCTACATCAGGGTTCAATTGTGCCCCGATGGAGGCCGTCTTTGTCGGGTCCGTTGGGTGGACCTAGAATTTTACTATTTCATCTGCTGGTTTAAAGGAGGTGGACTTGGATCTCTTATCGAGTATCACATCGTCCCTATTCACCGTAGAGCGCAGCGCGGTGAGTTCCTCTGCCGCTAGGGCTTCAGATAGTGCCTCTAAGGCTAATGCGGCTATCTTGTTTTCGGCGTGGAGTGCTATGTCTGGATCACTAACGAGGGTGATTATTCCGCCGGGCCCAGGCATTTTGAACTTCATGTACCCGTAGTGGGGTACGGCTTGAAAAATTGTGAATGCCTCTCGTCCTAATATAGCGTGATATCCGCTGTTGAACGGGGCCACTTGGAACGTGACTTCTTCGGATCTGTAATTGTCCGGCGAGCCGAATACCACATCGAGTGTGATTTTTCCTATGCAGCGCGCCTCCCAGCTAGGGATTATTCCTCTAAAGGTTGTGCTGCTTCGCTCAATGCGGCTCCAGTCTATTTCCATTTTTTGAAGGGTTTCCTCATAGATGAGGTTTAATCCGCTGCCGCCATCCATGAGGACTTTTATAAGTCGAAAGCCATCCACTATTGGACTAGTACCAGTGCGGCTGGAGCTCAGGCTGTTCGGAATTTAGGTTCGTCGCTGGCGTTGAAGGTGATGGCTGTGTCACTCTGTGGATTGGTTGTTGCTACTTGGTAGACTTCGGCGAGGCTGCGGATTGTTTGTTTCCGCATATTATTTGATGTGAAAGTATCGAAGACTATTGATACCGTACCGATGTTGTTGGAGTGGTTTTCCGGGGCTAGAAGCTCCTCTCCACTTTTGGCCACCTGCCGTAATATCCAACATGCTCGAAGGCTATGTGTTGGGACGGCGCCTTCTGTACTGTGAATTTTACAGGGTCCGCTAAGCCATCCCTCCAGTAAGGTTCCGTGCCCTTTATGGGGTTTTTGCTTTTTGGTTTATGTATCTGGTGCCTGAGTGTAATGCACCCTTTTGTTGCGGACTAGGGTTGTATTCGGGGCCGGATTGTCCCAAAACTTATTTTTGGTTGTCCGGAAACTCCCCATCACACAGTACTTTCGTACTATGGACGCCAGGTCGGTGAAGCGTGTAATTTCACGACGGCTGACGGCGTTCAAGATTCCCTCGTCCGTGCAATTATTGCAAAAAATTGAGATTGTGTTTTCCTCTCGGCAGTCCTTTATCCTGTCCATAACCAGGAGGAATCTGGCCCAGTAGTGATGTACTGTCTCAGCGGGCTCTTGCCGGATTAGAGATAGATCGCATATGTCTGGGCGGGTGGGTGGAATTAAGTCCGGAACCCTACCCATCTCAAGGCTCGAAGGCCGAGAAGTTTCCAAATTTGGAAGCTTGGATTGCTGGACGTTGTCCAACGAGTCTGGCCCGATGCCTGACTTTAAGTTCAGTGCTTGATCGAAGTCCGTCCTACGCGGGAATCCGGCATGGGGGGTTCGGGAGCCCGGACATGACTAGTTTTCAATACAGGCGAAGAGTCGCCGCATTGTTCCTCTACCACTGCAACGTGGTGGGTGACCTGGGGAGAGTTAATCTCTCTCAGATCGGTTTTAAGCCCAATCTGATTGTAGTCTGTAGCGACTCCCAGGGCGGCGATGCGATCCAAGAGCTTGTTTACGTACGAGAGCTCTATTGGATCCAGCCGCTCGGCGAGTTCCGAGCTGACGTGAAGATTGCTTTTGACGACTTGAGAGGTCATTGTCGAAGCGGTGGCCGGACAGGCGGTCATAAGAAAACCACCTAGCCGGATAGTTTGGCCGGCGGCCAAGGCTCCTTTGGCGAAAATACCGTCCTTGAAGACGGGAGGAGGCATCCTTCCTATCGGTGACGGCACAGAGGAACTCTCAATGAAAGCACCAATGTCGGTGTCAAAATCGGCGGATCTCGGGTAGGGGGTCCCGAACTATGCGTCTAGGTGGATGGTAACAGGAGACAAGGGACACGATGTTTTACCCAGGTTCGGGCCCTCTTGATGGAGGTAAAACCCTACATCCTGCTTGATTGATATTGATATTGTGGATGTTTACAAGAGTGGATCTACCACGAGATCAAGGAGGCTAAACCCTAGAAGCTAGCCTATGGTATGATTGTAATGGTTGTTGTTGTCCTACGGACTAGAGCCATCCATTTATATAGACACCGGAGAGGGCTAGGGTTACGTAGAGTCGGTTACAATGGTAGGAGATCTACATATCCGTATCGCCAAGCTTGCCTTCCACGCCAAGGAAAGTCCCATCCGGACACGGGACAAAGTCTTCAATCTTGTATCTTCATAGTCTTGGAGTCCGGTCGATGATGATAGTCCGGCCGATGATAGTTCGGCCGATGATGGTAGTCCGGCTATCCAGACACCCCCTAATCCGGGACTCCCTCACTCGCTACTACTAAAATTTCGACCACTAAGCCGATGGGCTACACATAGTAGTGGCGATCTTCCAGAAACCGCGCTGCTGCTAATATTCTTATAGCAGCGCGTTTACGCGTAGAGCGCTACTGCTAACGAAAATAAAATAAAATAAAAAAGTAAATGAAAATGAAAGAAATAGAAAAAGGAGAAAGGAAAAATATAAAATGTAAAGAAAAATAAACGAAAAAGGGAAAAAGGATGAAGGAATAGCAGTAGCGCGTTTGCGGAAGGGCGCTATAGCTAACTTAGCTATAGCGTGTTTTCTCTAACGCGCTACCGTTATTTTTGACTTAACCCAAGAAACGATTTCCCCCAGCCACCACTTCTCCCCCAAATCCCTCGCCCCACTCTTCGCCGCCGTCTCCCCCACTTCGCCGTCGCCCCCACTTTGCCGCCTTCTCCTGTCGGCATCGACGCCACGTTCATCCTCACCGCCTCCGCCCCGAGGCCGCCCAGCCTCACCGCCTCTGCCCGAGGCCGCCCAGCCTCACTGGCGCCGCCTCTCGGGCCGCCCTCGACCTCACCGTCGCTGCCCTCGACCTCTCCGCCGCCGCACTCGACCTTACCGCCCCCGAGCCCGCCCAGGAGTGCCACCTCTCGATCCTGAGCCCGCCCTCACCGCCACTACCTCTGTCACCGAGCACCTCCCCGCCACCGTCTCTCCCCTCTCTGTAAGCCCCCCACCCCCTCTCTTCTTCCTCTGCCATGTTAATTAGCAGTAGTAGTAGATGTTAATTAGTACTAGGGTTCATACATAATGATTTTTAGTAGTAGTAGTATGGTTAATAGTAGATGTTTTTTAGTTAGGGTAATAATAGATGTTAAGTAGTAGATAATGTTGATGTTAATTAGTTCAGTAGGGTTGAGTTTTTCAATTGAGTTTGTTTAACTAGATGTTAATTAGGGCAGTAGGGAATTCAGTTTAGATTAAAGTAATTTAGTTCAGTAGTTAACTAAATGTAATCTATATTTAGTTTAATTAGGGCAGTAGGGAACGCTAGAACATGCAAATTTGAAGTGGTCAGGATATATGCAAATTCCTCAATTGTGTTTGCACATGCATGTTTCGATTGTGGCCAAGTGGCCTTTTGTTGTTTCCAGGGAATGAAGCCGAGTGGCCTATGTTTTGCCGGAATGTTGATTCATTTCCATTCCGGCAAATTTTAGGTTCTCGATTTGTCCACTTTTTAGCAAAGGTCATGCCGAAGTTTTTCGTGAATTTCGACATGAGTTGTGCTACAAACTAGGACATGTCGACTGCCCGGGATTTGCCGCTCTGGGAAGGAGTCAATGTTCCTGCAAAACAATAGGCCTTTTTATGTCATTATTCATTTTATTAGGTCTAGAATTAATTGACTAGATTTAATCGTAGGAAACATGGCTAGCAACAATGAAGGACAGGGTTCTGGTGATTGCGACGACGTCTACCGGGCGGCAGACGAATTTTTGAGCCTTGCCGACGATCAACCAATGTTGTTGCTGGTCCCACCAGTGGCATCGGGGACTGAGACCGACACACAGATCGGTGCTAAGACTGAGACCGGCGCTGAGACTCAGACGGGCATCGAGACCGGCGCTGAGACTGAGACCGACGCTGCCTCGGGGAGCGGAGCCGGTGTAGAACCGAAAGCAAAGAGGCAACGACTTCCTAACAAACTCGGGACTACTAGATTGGTGGTAACGGAGGTGGACGACAGGAATTTTGAGCCAAAGGCACCCGAGGAAGTGCGCAAGTGCTACGACAATCAAATAGGCTGCATCGTACGGACAACCGCCACCATCAACGATGAGAAACTACAGAAGATAGATAATATGAGGCCCTCCCTCCTAAAGAAGTTTCACCAGATATTCTTGTTCCCGGGATGGAATGAAAAGGATTATGAAGATCCAGATAAGGACCCGACAATGAAGAAGATAAACAAACACGCCATGACCAAGTTTAGCGACACGTTGGCCGCCTGGAAAACAAGGGTGAAAGCAAGGATCATCGACAAGGAACCCTACTCCGAGATTGTAAAGGATAATCCGACAATCACGATAGAGTAGTTTCAAATATTCAAGGAGGCTTGCGAGGCCGAAGCTGCCCAAAAAAATTCTAAGTACATGAAGGGGCTTCAAGAGAGGAACATTGGGAGCCACCACCTCGAAAGCCGTGGTTACGGTGGAAAGAGGTCCAAATGGGCCAAGGAGGACGCGGAAGCCGTGAGTCTGGGCATCCCAGCCCCCTTGGCGGAGTTCACCGTCCTGCAGGAGCATGACGTCCTCAGGGCCCGGCACCGTTGGGACCCAGTGAAGAAGGTTTACGAGACAAACCCGGTCACGACAGAGTTCATGAGACTGCTGGTAATTTTTGGTTCTGATCAATTCGACTGCACACGTTAGTCATATTTGTAAAAGATCATTGTGCCTTTTGCACAGAGAGCAGCACAGGATTGCGGCCGAAAGCGACTTGCTGTCTGAGGCATTGGCGAGGCCCAAGTGGGACACTCCATTCAACCGGGCGTTGAACATATTGAAACGACTCCTGGTGGATACTCAACCATCGTATGGACGCGTGCACGGTGTCGGAGACGGCGCCACGTGGAAGAAGTACTACCGTGAGACCACGGAGGAGAGAAAGGAAAGACGGAGGTTAACTGAAGAAAACATCGACAAGAAGGTTGAGATTGCGGTTGAGAAGAAATCATCTCACACAGTCGCAACAGCGGTAGCTGCCGCAAAACAGGTGGTTGCAGATATATCTACTTCCTTGGTTCCAGCCGTTTTCACTTGGACCAAGCAAAATCCAGAAAAAAATGCAGCAGAATTTCCCCTTGCTGACTTCTTGGGCAGCAGCTCAACTAGCATTGCACCAGCACCTGCTCCCGCACCGGCTCCCGCACCGGACGTGCTCAGTGGTGCTTCATCTTTGGCTGAGCTCGACTCCCTCACAGTATCTGTCACACCGGCCCCCTTTAATAAATGTATAATCTCCCGTTTTCGTTGCCTTTCGGATGTCTCATGTCGCAGACTTTTCTTTGCAGTCCAACGAAACCCCATGCACCATATTGTACACCATCGGCAACCAGAAGGTGGACGTGGGGAAGACGATGATAATGGAGCCAAAGGAACCATTGTTCCACAGCCGGCCGATCCCCCCGAACGTATTCAAGGTTTCCGTGGCCAGTGTCAAACCGGGCCACGAGAATTTGCCTGCTTTGATAGTAGTGGGGGATGACGACGAGACCCCGCGGCAGCTTGGTGATTGTTGCAATGGGTGGGTCCTGTTGTGGCCAAAGAGTCTGCTTCGTCTGGAGGCGGCCGGGAGCACACCCACGAGCACGTAGCCTCAGCAAGGTATGAACATCAACACCCCACCTACCGAATTAGCGTCGGGTGTCGGGTTGGGTGATAGCGGACGGGGTAAGGAGGAGGCTCCATTAGTCAGTGATGACATCACCATGGATGAGGATGAGGATGACGATGGCGCTGAACAGTATGTCTATACTGGCGCTGATAACCCACAAGTGTAGGGGATCGCAACAGTTTTCGATAAGTAAGAGTGTCGAACCCAACTAGGAGCTAAACAATACTAGGAAAAACCTTATACACAGAAGTTTATCAGTAGCGCGGTTTAAAAATGGGCGCTACTGCTAATTAGTAGTAGCGGGGGTATAAAAACCACGCTACTACTAAGTTGATAGTAGTAGCGAGGGTTATAAACCCGCGCTGCTACTAAATAGTCTCCAACAATACCCCCGAGATAGGTCATAGTAGTAACAAGGGGTATAAACCGGCGCTACTAGTAAGTAAGTAGTAGTAGCGCAGGTAAGACCCCCACGCTACTACTAAGCGTGTCCACCCCGCCCCGGTCCACACTCCCACCCCACCAACCGTCCCACACCACCAACCCCCCGTCTGTCTCAGAAAAAAAACACGCAACCCGAATCCCCAACCTCCTCTCCTCTCCCAACTCACTTGCCGCCGGCCTCCCTTCCACCTCCTCTCCTCCATCCGTCAGCCCCCATGGCCCCCGCCGCGTGCGCCACGCCGGCGGCCGCGCACCCGCCACTCCCCGTCTCGCGCCGCTGCCCGCCCACGCCCCCCTCCGCTGCGCACGTGCCCGCTCGCCGCGGCGCCAGCTCCTCCTCCACCGCGGCCCCGATCTAGATCCCCTCCACCGCGGCCTCCTTCCACCTCCTCTCCTCTCCAAACGGCATGGCCGGCTTCACGGGGGCCGGTGGCTATGACGCCATGGTCGGATCCGGTGATGACGAGGACGAGGAGGCCATGAAGAGCCTCTACGCCGGCGCGGCCCCCGCCCCCGCGGAGGAGTAGGAGGAGGTCGACGAGCGGTATGCCGTCGCAGCGATGGAGGCGGGGCTGCAGAAGAGGGGCTGCGGAAGAGGCTGGTCAGGGAGGGGTAGGGGCCGCAGCTCCCCGGCGCCAGCGACGAGGTCGTAGGTAACGCTCCCTCCTCGCTTGCTGCTTCTCCGGCGTGGATGGGTTCGATTGGGTTGACTTGGGCGTTGACTTGGTTCTTCGTTTGTCTCGCAGTGCACTACACGGGGACGCTGGCGGACGGCACCAAGTTCGACTCCAGCCGGGATCGCGACGCCCCATTCAGGTTCACCCTCGGCCAAGGTACCGCTGCGCTCTGAGTCTGACTGACAGTCAACTCCTCCTCCTCTGCTTCTTCTCAACTGAATCTTTTTCAGCTAGTTAGGATCGGAACTTTGTAGATTAGGGGTACACATTTACGACTAGCAACCAGGCAGATTGGCAGCAAATCTGGCATTTACAACACTCACGCTTACAAGGGCTCATTAGGATCCAGTTTAGTGTGATTCAAGGTTTCAAATAGCGGCTGCTACCCCCGCTATTGCAGCCGCTATTGCGGTAGCACTCCCCTAGCGCTATCTCTTTTGTGTTGCATTATGATATAGCAGCTTTGGCATGATTCATCCGCTATTGCGTTTGTCAGAGCGATATTGCGGGCGCTATAGTGTTTTTGTGTTGCGGGAATAGCGCTCTGGCTACATAAACTTTGTTAGACACCAGTCGCCGGTGCTAGCATGTGTCTTGTCCAACCTTCAATCGTCAGCGCCTGCATGCATCTGATGCTACTTCCCAAGCTCCAGTTCATGACCACTATTGGTTCTGCTGCATGTCAAGTTGTCAAGGAACCAAAATGCTGCTAACCCTCTACATACTGGAAAGTGGATGGCCTCTCTCGAACCAAACAAAACTGCTGCTACACGTGCTCATGTCTTTCCAAGTTGGTTAATTTGAGATGGTGCTACTGTCCAGATAGGTTATTTAATTCAAAATATTTGAGCGTAACTGTGTAAGCCTTGATGCATGAGGACCATATATTTTCTTTAGTGTTTAGACTATACCAACGAACTTTTGACCATTAAGATAACTTGTGTGCATTTAACTTAGTGACAAAGAGCCTATACGAATCGATCGGTGCCTTTTTCTTTTATATCTGCATTGCTGTTTGTAGCTAACTGTTAATATTGTGCATTGGTCACTCAAGTGAGGATGAGAAGTTGTTGCTCATGCATAACTCATTCAAGTGACAAAGCTAAACTCAACCCTTGGCTTGTTACGTGAGCTCAAACTAGTGACTAGTGAGTGTTTCATGTACTGAACTTGGATTTACAGCCAGAGTCACCCCACGAACAGGCCCAATGTATGTACTGTAGATCTGAAAGTCCGCTTCTCCAATTCTTCTTATTTAAATGAGGCCAACTTTTTTCAAAGCAGAGTTGAGTTAAATGAATTATTAGGTTCGCTGGGATTCCACCTATTTGTGGTGTCCTTCCTCTAGCTGCTGACTATTATTGGGAATTATTACTAGTTCATGAACTATTATTGAATGTATCATTAAGTAGTATGTGTGTGTATGACAGGCCTGTTGTTGTGTTCATGTGAATATCATCATACTGTCGTGTGGTAATTTCGTAGCGGATCAATGTGTTGGATGATGGATCAATCTCTATATATCTGCTATTGAATGGTTGCCCCGTGAATGGTTCTACGCTCTGCGATGAACAGATCATTGCGCGGCATGGCTTGTCGGCCTCTTTCATGTAATGTGTTTATTTTAACTCAGTTCAGTCCATTTTATTTTTTGCAGATAACGGATTGTAAACAATTTTGAGTTGCCCACAAGAGAAATAGAGGTTTGGAGTGACAATTGAAGCCGGCACAAACTGAAACTACCACAGGTTGCATGTGAAAATCCACCTTATGCATATATTCATTTATTTTTTAAGTTACTATTAAGAAAAACTCGAATATGAAAAAATCCACCTTCATTTTAATGTTCTGCACAATATTGGATCATAGTTCACTTTTCATTTTATAGTTGTTTGCTTTGTGCTATTTAAATTACATATTGTAGTAACTGAAAGATGCTCTTGTCTGGTCCTTGAATAAAATTCCACTAGGCCTATGCGCCGTTGGACGGGGGTCATCCTCCTGTTCTAAAAAAATGCGCAGTTGGACTAGGTTTCCTTTTGTTCAGTTAGAATCTTGATGTTTTGTTTCCCCTATAAGTTAGCTAACTTCCCTTTTCTTGATGAAATTGTCAGGAGTGATGCTTTCTTCATATGTAATTCTATCAGAGATATGTTCGATGTTCATGCAGAGCCATGCACCATTCTATTCTCTATGACCCCGACGACGGAGGCTGCCAGGACGGAGCCGATGGCTCCGGCCAGCGAAGGGAAGGCAGATGGCGAGTGGGTCAATGTATTTGGGTGAGGAAACCATGATGCTCTTCTTTACTTGTTTTTTGAGGAAGCTGTAGCCTCCCGCATGTGCTTGGTAGATTAAGTTGTGCAAGTGGGTAGTATCTGATTTCCACGGGACTTGTTGCCATGGAGCTGAAAACAATTGATGCTTTGCATAGGTTCATGGCCCTGCCATGTGCTTGTTCATGTCTATGTCCATGAGCAACAGCAAAAACAATCATTTAGTAGCATATCGTCTTAGACCTTAGTACTTGCCCTAGCAACTGGATATACCGGACTCTATAGTGCTAGTGCACTTTCATTTTTGTTAAATTTGTACTCCCTGCCTGAGAAAACAGTAGCCGTCACTTAGCTTTTTGTTGGGTGCCTTATATACGATGCACTTCCTCTATTACCGGACGACATCCACTAGGTTGATGATCCTAAACAGCCTGGGAGAGTGAATGCTTCAATGCTCATCACATACGTGTATGTAGAGTCTGGACTAGTTCATAATCTATTTTCAACATTTGTACTACTAGATAAGTAGTAATTCTGAACAACTTTGTGGCTTGCAAAAACCAGATTGCAAGTAATTCTTAACATCTTTGTAGCTTGCAAGAACATACTTGAAATCAGTTGACACATGACCCCCGCGACAGAAGGCACTGATTAATGCTAATGATTTAGTAACTACAAATTTCTGTATTTTTCTTTGCCTTGTCCTGCCCAGCAATGTATTGTATTTGTCTTCCAAGACTGAACTTGGTGCCAAACATTGCGGCGCGAAGTAAACACATCACCCTGCCTGATGTGGTACTATATATAGTGAATAACCTAACAAGAAATCTGCTAAGACACAAAGTAATTTAGTTCACATATGCATTTTTGTGTTTCTTTTGGACTTTATGTTTTTCTATGCATTTGCCAAATCTATATATTTAGTTTGAATAAGAACTGAGGAATTAAGCATATATATTCGGCATGAGCCCCTTTAAATTGCTAGATGATAAGGAATCTTAACTTAATGGGTCTTGTGAATTGTAATATACTATTTAGTTTAACTGATGCAATTTGCGTACTAACAAGTTTTCACTTTCCCGACGTGGGCGCAGGGGTGATCGACGCTGACTAGCGTGGCCCGGTGGGCGTTGCTGTGAAGCACGGTGGCCACGTCGAACAGATGAACGTCCAGGTGATTTTGACACCGGAGGTCTTCGTGGTGGAGGTCCTCGACGCCATCGTCCGGGGGAAGGAGGATTCGGGTACATTGGCGTCTGAACTCCAAGCCTTGGTAGATACATCTAGAGAAGTGATTTGTTTAGGTTGGTGGTGGACCACTAGGGGAGGTACTTCGATGATGGTTGTGTGTCTGATGTTAAATGGAATCCTGAGATGGTTATGTGACGTTGGTTTGCTTTGCAATGGACGTATTACCATTCATGAATACCACATCTAACTTTTATTTTTTTAATTCCTAAATTGTTAGTAGTAGCGTGGGTTAAAAGTGAGCGCTACTAGTAGTTAGGTTAGTAGTAGCGTGGGTGTTAGCTTAGTAGTAGCGCGGGCCGCGCTACTACTAAATGATTAGTAGTAGCGCTGCTTTAGCCCACGCTACTAGTAACAGTTAGCTGTAGCGCCTTATTGGTAGCGCGGCTGTCCGCGCTGCTGATAGCCTAAAAACCCACGCTGCTGCAAGCCTTTTCCCTAGTAGTGAAAGGTAGAATAAATATTCCCTCAAGTTCTATCGACCACCGATAAAACTCTACGCACGCTTGACGTTCGCTTTACCTAGAACAAGTATGAAACTAGAAGTACTTTGCAGGTGTGATTGGATAGGTTTGCAAGATAATAAAGAACACATAAATAAAATCTAGGGGCTGTTTAGATACAGATGCAATAAAGTAAATATAGCAAGTGTGGAAAAGTGGTGGTAGGAGTTGTGAAATTGTCCCTAAGCAATTGACTACGTTACTAGACCAGTAATCACTATTGCAATTCTATGTGAGGGAGAGGCATAAGCTAACATACTTTCTCTACTTAGATCATATGAACTTATGATTGGAACTCTAGCAAGCATCCGCAACTACTAAAGATTCATTAAGGAAAAACCCAACCATAGCATTAAACTATCAAGTCCCCTTTATCCCATACGCAACAATCCCCTTGCTCGGGTTTATGCTTCTATCACTCAAGCAACCCACCATAAAAGAATCATGAACGTATTGCAACACCCTACAACGGAAATCCCTCACACTTGCGCGAAACGGAGGGAACCATAGGACAGCACCAATAATAAAACATGCAACTCAAACCAATCATAACAATTCATCAATCACCGATAGGACAACAGAAATCTACTCAGACATCATAGGATGGCAACACATCATTGGAAAATAATATGAAGTGTAAAGCACCATGTTCAAGTAGAGGGTACAGCGGGATGCAGGAGAGTGGACCGCTGAATATAGAAGGGGGAAGGTGACGGAGATGTTGGTGAAGATGACGGCGGTGTTGGTGAAGATCGCGGTGATGATGATGGCCCCCGGCAGCGCTCCGGTGCCACCGGAAGCAAGGGGGAGAGAGGCCCCCTTCTTCTTATTCTTCCTTGACCTCCTCCCTAGATGGGAGAAGGGTTTCCCCTCTGGTCCTTGGCTCCCATGGCTTGGGAGGGGCGAGAGCCCCTCCGAGATTGGATCTATCTCTCTGTTTCTGCGTTCTCTATTTCTGCCCCTTCACCGTTTCCTTTATATCTGGAGATCCGTAACTCCGATTGTGGTGAATCTTTCGCCCAAATTTTTCCGTAAAATTATCTTTCTTGCGGCAAAAGAAGGGCATCAACCGCCTTACGGGTGGACCACAAGAGTGCCAGGCGTGCCCCGGGGGGGGGGGGGGCGCCCCACTGTCTCGTGGCCACCTCGGACACTGTTTCGCGTTGATTCTTCCTCCGGAAAATCCCAAATATTCCAAAATAATTCTCCGTCCATTTTTATCCCGTTTGGATTCCGTTTGATATGGGTTTCGTGCGAAACATAAAACATGCAACAGACAAGAACTGGCACTGGGCACTGGATCAATATGTTAGTCCCAAAAGTATTATAAAAAGTTGCCAAAAGTATATGAAAGTTGAAGAATATTGGCATGGAACAATCAAAAATTATAGATACAACGGAGACGTATCAGCATCCCCAAGCTTAATTCCTGCTCGTCCTCGAGTAGGTAAATGATAAAAAAAAGATAATTTTTGATGTGGAATGCTACCTAGCATAATCTTGATCATATGTCTAATCATGGCATGAATATTAAGACATGAATGATTCAAAACAATAGTCTATCATTTGACATAAAAAACAATAATACTTCGAGCGTACCAATAAAGCAATCATGTCTTTTCAAAACAACAAGGCAAAAGCAAGCTTATCCCTACAAAATCATATAGTTTGGCCATGCTTCATTTTCGTCACACAAAATGCTCCCATCATGCACAACCCTGATGACGAGCCGAGCAATTGGTTCATACTTTTTAACGCGCTTCAACTTTTTTAACCCTCACGCAATACATGAGCGCAAGCCATGGATATAGCTCTATAGGTGGAATAGAATATAATGATGGAGGTTATGTGGAAAAGACAAAAATAGAGAAAGTCTCACATCGACGCGGCTAATCAACGGGCTATGGAGATGCCCATTAATTGAAGTCAATGCGAGGAGTAGGGATTGCCATGCAATGGATGCACTAAGAGCTATAAATGTATGAAAGCTCAACAAAAGAAACTAAGTGGGTGTGCATCCAACTTGCTTGCTCATGAAGACCTAGCTAGGACATTTGAGGAAGCCCATCGTTGGAATATACAAGCCAAGTTCTATAATGAAAATTCCCACTAGTATATGAAAGCGACAACATAGGAGACAATCTATATGAAGAACATGGTGCTACTTTCAAGCACAAGTGTGGAAAAAGGATAGTAACATTGCCCTTTTTTTTCTTTTTTTTCTTTTTTTTCTTTTTGGGTGGGCTTCTTTGGCCCTCTTTTTTATTTAGGCTTCTTTGGCCTTTCCTTTTTTTTCTTTTTCTTATGGGGCAATGCTCTATAATGATGATCATCACAACTTTATTTACTTACAACTGAATATTACAACTCGATACTAGAACAAACATATGACCCTATATGAATGCTTCCGGCGGTGTATCGGGATGTGCAATGATCTAGCATAGCAATGACATCAAAAAACGGACAAGCCATGAAAACATCATGTTAGCTATCTTACGATCATGCAAAGCGATATGACAATAAATGCTCAAGTCATGTATATGATGATGACGGAAGTTGCATGGCAATATATCTCGGAATGGCTATGGAAATGCCATGAGAGGTAGGTATGGTGCCTGTTTTGAGGAAGATATAATGAGGCTTATGTGTGATAGAGCGTATCATATCACGGGGTTTGGATGCACCGGCGAAGTTTGCACCAACTCTCAAAGTGAGAAAGGGCAATGCACGGTACCGAAGAGGCTAGCAATGATGGAAAGGTAAAAGTGCGTATAATCCATGGAATCACATTAGTCATAAAAAACTCATATACTTATTGCAAAAATTTATTAGCCCTCAAAGCAAAGTACTACTACGCATGCCCCTAGGGGGATAGATTGGTAGGAAAAGACCATCGCTCGTCCCTGACTGCCACTCATAAGGAAGACAATCAAAGAAACACCCATGCTTCAAACTTGTCACACAACGGTTACCATACGTGCATGCTACGGGACTTGCAAACCTCAACACAAGTGTCTCTACAATCCACATCCACTCACTAGTATAACTCTAATATCACCATCTTTATATCGCAAAACTATTGCAAGGAATCAAACATATCATATTCAACGATCTACAAGTTTATGTAGGATTTTATGACTAACCAGGTGAATGACCAATTCATGTCATCTCTCTAAGTAGATATAAGTGAAGCAAGAGAGTTTAATTCCTTCTACAAAAGATATGCCCACGCTCTAACAATTATAATTGAAGCAAAAGAGCATTCTACAAATGGAGATTTTCTATGTGAAGAGAAGCAGGCAATCCAAACTTCAAAAGATATAAGTGAAGCACATGAAGCATTCTATAAAGCCATACTCAAAAGATTTAAGTGAGGTGCAATGAGCATTCTATAAATCAACCAAGGACTATCTCATACCAGCATGGTGCATAAAAGGAAAGTGAAAACTAAATGCAAAAGACGCTCCAAGACTTGCACATAATGCATGAACAAAACGAATTCGAAAACATACCGATACTTGTTGAAGAAAGAGGGGATGCCTTCCGGGGCATCCCCAAGCTTAGACGCTTGAGTCTCCTTCAATATTTACTTGGGGTTCCTTGGGCATCCCTAAGATTGATCTCTTGCCTCTCTTCCTTTTCCTCATATCAAGACATCCTCGATTAGACACTTCATCCACACAAAACTTCAACAGAAAACTCGGTAAGATCCGTTAGTATAATAAAGCAAATCACCACTCTAAGTACTTTTTCAAACCAATTCATATTTTTTTGCATTGTGTATACTGTAATATAACTTTTCCATGGCTTAATCCACTAATATAAATTGATAGATTCATCAAAACAAGCAAACTATGCATCAAAAACAGAATCTATCAAAAACAGAACAGTCTGTAGCAATCTGAACATCCACCATACTTCTGGTACCCCAAAAATTCTACCAAAATTAGGAAAAATAAAAAAGTTGTACAGAAAGACAGTGCAAAAGGAATCAGAATCGTTTGACTTTCCAGTTAAAAATGTAAAATCGTGCACTACATCCAAAGTTTCTGTCCTGCACCGCACAAACCAACAAGCATTGTAAACATCCTAAAGGCAAACCTTGGCACATTATTTTTATAATACAATGGAATTGTACAAGGGGATAATTATTTTTGATGAAAAGTTTCTGTAATCGAGATTCACAAAGTTTCCGTGAGCATGAACAAAGTTCAAGGAGCTCTCCCACTTCAGCAATGCTTGTCTTTCTTACTTTCATTTTCCTTTTTGAAAAGTTTTTAGGTTCCCCTCTTTATTTTTTGTTTTTAAACTATATAAAATCACTCAACAGAAATAAATGACTCTCTAAAACTTCCGGGTTGTCTCCCTGGCAGCGCTTTCTTTAAAGGCATTAAGCTAGGCATTTAGTGCTCAAGTAATGGATCCACCTGGATCCCAAGGTATATCAAAGCCAATTTTAATTAACAATGATTTGTAATTTAGTAGTGAGCACAAAGTAACATATATCATGCAATAACGAAGTCTAACTCTCTTCCTATGCATCGACATCTCATAAAAGAACAATTCATGCACACATAGTAAAGGCCAATGCATAGTATAAGCAGTTTCTTGCAATTCTATCGTGTTGGAAACATAGAGAGGTGGAGATATAGTTCCTCTCTCATAATAATTGCAAGTAGGAGCAGCAAGCACATGCATATTAAATTCATCAAAATCACCATGTGCAATAGTAAAAGGCAACCCATTAATATAATCCTTAGTAAGCACAAACTTCTCCAATATAGTGTAGTAGGGAGAATTCAAGAAGATAATAGGACTATCATGCGTGGGTGCAATAGCAACAATTTCATGTTTAACATAAGGAACTATAGCAAGTTCATCTCCATAAGCATCATTCATATTGGCCTCTAGGGCACAAGCATAGCAAGCATCATCAAAAAGTGATATTTCAAGATAATCAACGAGATCATAGCAATCATCATAGCAACCATCCTTCGGTAAGCACGAAGGGGAATTAAACAATGTACGAGTTGAAGAGTTACTCTCATTAGAAGGTGGGCACGGGTGATCAATCCGCTCTTCCTCCTTTTGTTCTTCGCTCTCCTCATCATCTTTTTCATCCAATGAGCTCACAGTTTCATCACTTTCTTCTTCCATAGCTTCCTACAAAATATTAGTCTCTTCTTGGACAGCGAAGACTTTCTCAATAAATGCATTAATATAGTAATTGTATTCATAATTTTCATAGCAATATCTAAGTATAGCAAGATTTTCAGGCCTATAAACATCATCATCAAAAGCTTCATACTTTTCAAATAAAGATTCAATTTCATAAGCAGCCTTAAAAGCAACAAATTCTTCTATTTGTTCCACATCATAGTAATCATATATACCATTAGCATAAGAAGCTAAGGTTTCATTATCATTAAATTTGCATGAAAAGGGAAGGTGTGGAGCCTTCATCCTAGAGCAACAAGTAATATCACATCTCAAGCATAGATCCCGGGCATACCAACACAACATAATAAATTGATCCCATAATAGTTTCCCTTTTTGTGTCGAGCGATAATCCCTAAAGTATTCACGTTGATCCAACGTGTCTCCCATTATAAAGTTGGATGGGGTTTTCTCAGGATTATCAAAGTAGTACATAATATCTTGAACATAATGAGCATCGGGGGTTTTAGGAGTTACCCCATCTCTATGAGTAGCAAGTACACCTAATTTTTTTGGCATTTCGTGTTCCATATCCATAGCTAAAGATAAAGAACAACTTAGAGCAGAAAATAAAAATTACTTAGTGACAAAGCAAACAAGCACACACGAGAATATTCACCCCACGCTATGACTCCCCGGCAACGGCACCAGAAAAAGGTCTTGATAACCCACAAGTGTAGGGGATCGCATCAATTTTTGATAAGTAAGAGTGTCGAACCCAACGAGGAGCTAAAGGTAGAATAAATATTCCCTCAAGTTCTATCGACCACCGATACAACTCTACGCACGCTTGACGTTCGCTTTACCTAGAACAAGTATGAAACCAGAAGTACTTTGTAGGTGTGATTGGATAGGTTTGCAAGATAATAAACAACACGTAAATAAAAGCTAGGGGCTGTTTCGATAAAGATGTAATAAAGTAAATATAGCAAGTGTGGAAAAGTGGTGGTAGGAGTTGTGAAATTGTCCCTAAGAAATTGACTACGTTACTAGACCGGTAATCACTATTGCAATTCTATTTGAGGGAGAAGCATAAGCTAACATACTTTCTCTACTTAGATCATATGAACTTATGATTGGAACTCTAGCAAGCATTCGCAACTACTAAAGATTCATTAAGGAAAAACCCAACCATAGCATTAAAGTATCAAGTCCCCTTTATCCCATACGCAACAATCCCCTTACTCGGGTTTATGCTTCTGTCACTCAAGCAACCCACCATAAAAGAATCATGAACGTATTGCAACACCCTACAGCGGGAATCCCTCACGCTTGCACGACACGGAGGGCACCATAGGACAGCACCAATAATAAAACATGCAACTCAAACCAATCATAGCAATTCATCAATCACCGATAGGACAATAGAAATCTACTCAGACATCATAGGATGGCAACACATCATTGGAAAATAATATGAAGTGTAAAGCACCATGTTCAAGTAGAGGGTACAGCGGGATGCGGGAGAGTGGACCGCTGAATATAGAAGGGGGAAGGTGATGGAGATGTTGGTGAAGATGACGTCGGTGTTGGTGAAGATCGCCGTGATGATGATGGCCCCCGGCAGCGCTCCGGCGCCACCGGAAGCAAGGGGGAGAGAGCCCCCCTTCTTCTTCTTCTTCCTTGACCTCCTCCCTAGATGGGAGAAGGGTTTCCCCACTGGTCCTTGGCTCCCATGGCTTGGGAGGGGCGAGATCCCCTCCGAGATTGGATCTATATCTCTATTTCTGCGTTCTCTATTTCTGCCCCTTCACCGTTTCCTTTATATCTGGAGATCCGTAACTCCGATTGGGGTGAATCTTTCGCTCAGAATTTTCTTGTAAAATTAGCTTTCTTGCGGCAAAATAAGGGCATCAACCGCCTTATGGGTGGCCCACGAGAGTGCCAGGCGCGCCCCCTGTCTTGTGGCCACCTCGGACACTGTTTCGCGTTGATTCTTCCTCCGAAAAATCCCAAATATTCCAAAATAATTCTCCATCCGTTTTTATCCTGTTTGGATTCCGTTTGATATGGGTTTCCTGCGAAACATAAAACATGCAACAGACATGAACTAGCACTGGGCACTGGATCAATATGTTAGTGCCAAAAATAGTATAAAAAATTGCCAAAAGTATATGAAAGTTGAAGAATATTGGCAAGGAACAATCAAAAATTATAGATACGACGGAGACGTATCAGGCACCTCCTCAGGGTTTGAGAGTCATGAGTCGGTGCCTGAATTTCCGTCTCAATGTATTATGGAAGACCTTCCGGTAGTAAAGAAGTCTAGGAAGAAAGCGAGGAAAGGCAAAAAAGCTGATTCTATGATCCAGCTGCCTCAGCAGCCTCGGCTTCAGGACCGTATAGATATCCCCGATGCGGATAAATGGCATATCCTCGGTCAACCAATCCTACCTGCAACAGCGCTACAGGCAGATTTCGCGATCTAAGGAGACTTCATGACGATGTGCTGCGGATAGAGAAAGGCCTCATCGCCTCGTGGATACCCACTCTACGTGGTTAACGTTCCGTGGCAAATGTCGTACGTCGACTCCTTCCCCGCGGATAAGTTCTTCCTTCGATTCGATTACATATTCGACATGTTTCACGTGAAGAAGCTGGATTTTACGTTTGTTCGCCTTTATGCCTTGCACATGAACTACATCATCGGGGTTGAGCAGATACCTCATATCTGTGTCGCTGACCCGTACTACATGCATGAGGGCTTCTTGGGAGTCTGGGCAAAGCACGGTGAATACGCGAGGGATTACATCGTCAGTTTCATGCTCGCCAATAAGGACAAGGAGGCAATTCTCGTGCCTTATCATTCCGTGTAAGCCATCTGCGCTGTTATCCTTCCTTCGATTTCAATCATTCATTTGCACAGTGGAGGCTAATTAATTTGAGGTGTACTTATTTTGCGCAGTGGCGGGTGCGCCGTCCTCATCATCCTCTACCCCCGATTCTCCCACGCTCTTTACTTGGACTCGTCGAAGAACATTCACAAAAAGGATTACACCCACATCAAGGATGTTCTCGATAGTGCTATGTTTTACTACCAAGCACGGGGTGGAGAGGTCAAGGACAAGAACAAAAGGGGCGGCAGGGTCACCTTCAGCCATAAGACCGACTTCTGCTGCATCCAGCAACCGAACGATTCTCTTAATGATGTATTCTATGTCCTACACCACATGCTGGAGTACAGACGGGATCACCAGAACCTTCGCATGTCACCTAGATCCGGCGATGCCCATATTTTGCAATGGGCAAAGGACATAGGAGATATCGAGGATCATCGACTTCGAGCTGAGTTCTATAACATCCAGCGCGAACTTGCCCAAATCATCATGAAGGAGGTCGTCGGAAAAACAGGGATGTTCTACAGAGAAGGACAAATGTCACGGGAAGACGTCCGAACATGGATAGCCTCTCAGTGTCTCGACATGAAGCCTTTCACTAAGCTTGGGGACTATCTCCCTAACATGGATGGATGGCACGACATGGTGGAGTGATTGTCGATATATGACAATGTGTCCGTTAAACTTTGAGTTATGCACGGTGAAACTTTATTTGTTATGTAATTAAACCGTCCTCCTCCTCGACTAGCAAAGATCACTCTAGTTAGGGCATTTTGGGTACGATGAACTTTGTTATTTATGCTTATGATATGTTGTTTCAATTTTTGCCAAGTCTGTCTCTTTCTGTTGCTCAACTATATATTTTGCATATCATTGACTCATGTGATGATGCAAGTGCATAGATCGTAGATGGCGAAGAAGTGCTACGCCAGGAGTATATATACGACGAGTGGCCGGAGTGTCAGGCCTAGGTGTACCGGTTTCCGGTTTCCAAGCGACAGGCAGTAGTTAGTTTAGGTTCACGCTAATGCGAGAGAGGGATACAAACTCATGTACTCAAAGTGATAACTCTTCTCGCGTATATCATTGTTTAGATGGATGACGATGTATTTGCAAGTAATCGAGACTTGTATCGCTATTTTCGAGATGATGACGAGAGACCACTTTGTGTTAGATGATGATTATGATGATGACATGATTTGATGAGACTAATTGTATGTATATGCTATGATTACATTTGTATGTGTATGATATGCTAAACATTATTGTATAAAGCCTATTCAAATACAAAACAAATATGGAGGAAAAAAACTAATAAAACTAGTAGTAGCGAGGGGGGGAAATTTAGCAGTAGCGCCGCCTTACCAGTAGCGCTTCCATGTAAACAGCGCTGCAGATAATATCAGCAGCGCTCTTCTCTAAAGAGCGCTATAGATATTCATGTATAATAGTAGCGTGGGACGACAGACGCTACTGCTATATGTTAGCTGTAGCGCGTTATCAGTAGCGCATTGGCCCGCGCTACTGATAGGCCTAAAACCCGCGCTGCCGCTAGGCTTTTCCCTAGTAGTGTATGTTGAGAAGAATGCCATCAAGCAGCCCTGGGGAGATATATTATACAAAAATCTTCAACCCCAGTCCCTGTTTGAAGCTGTTGATCAAGGTTTCTATCCATGCATGGTTCGCGGGCCACAACCAGAGAATGCTGGCCCATCTTCTTTGCTATGGTGTCGAGAAGACAATCTGTTCAAGCGCAACTTCAAGTTTGCCAAAGATTCTACTGTGAAGAACAAGAAGGCATTTGGACTTGACTTCAACCTTGGTCCATCTGCTCCTCGGGATGATGGCACCCGTGAAGCCAATGAAAACGGAATCGGCCCCTTCTACAACCTCGAAAGCCTCATCACTCACATTGAAGTCCAAGGTGCTAATGTGGATCACTCAGCTGATGACGCATATTCTGATGAAGCGCGAGCTCCTCCTAAGCCACAGAAGCAGAAGAAAACTAAGATTTCAAAACCCTCTGCTGCACCAAAAGCTTCACGTGTGAAGCCATTGGCAACTGCCCCTCCTGCATCAAGTATGCAATCTGAAGACCTCTCTCGCGTCTCCAAGAAGGCCAAGAAGTCTATGCAAAAGAAGAAGCTCATCCCAAGTTCTAGTCAAGCACTGGCCCCAGCTGCCGTTCTAAGGAACGAGAATGAAGCCATTGATCTATCAAGTGACAATGATCTTGGTGAAGATGCTCTTGAGCTGCTGATAAAGAGCAAACAAGAGGCGGAAATCTTCAACGATTTGCCCCTCTTTGATGTGGACATCCTCAACAACTTCATTAATGAATGGTTTGCCAATCCGGATCTCAGCATTGATGATCTTAAACTTCCCATTGGCATCAGTGTTTCTTTCCACAGTGCCATTGGAAATGAGCTAGCTCTAGCTCAGAAGATAGTTGAGCTCAAGAACAAAATTGACTATGAAAAGGCTCAGTTCAAGAAGCACGTGGCCAAGCTCAATGTCACTGATGTTCAGAACTTCAAGAAGCTGTTGCATGATCTCAAGGAAGTGTTTCACAAGAAACATGAAGAAGCAAAAGGTTCAATAGAGCGGATGAAACACCTTGCTGCCAAGTGTGTTCAGGTCACAATGAAGCTGAAAAGCGCAAGGCCCTTGGGCGTCCGGGCATCGATCCCAAGATGGCTGCCAAAAGGAAGAAGCCTACTATGACTCAAGCTGAGGCATCAAGGCAAAAAGCACCTCGCATTGTCTTCCCTGCCAGCATGATAGGCTCGAAGCCTAAGGTCCCCACAGTGGATTCAGAACTAAAGAATACAAGGGCAGCCGAGGCCGAAGCCAGAAAATGCAAGAACAAGAATGCTTCTAATGATGCTCCACTGACCAAGAAGCGGAAGACAGAGTCTTCGAAGAAGAATCGGGCTGCTCCTTCAGAGCCCCTTCTTGTCGAGCCCCTATCAGTTGCTCGTCCTACATCCTCCCACCAAGAGCGTCAGTTAGTTGTTCACGAGCCTGCTTCCATAGAGGCTCCTGAAGCTGAAGAAGTTCCAGCTGTTGACCCCACCGCAGCTGAAGACATTGGTCCCCAAGACAATGTAGTAGATGATGAAGTTCTTCCTCAGATCGAGCACCATATGGTATCATCGCCTGTTCTCACGAACAACAAAATCATCAGCATTGGTCGTCCCTTGATGCCAATTGCTCAGGATGCATCATGGGTTGATCGCCCCCAACCAGAAACTCCAAGTCGAAGCGCACCAAGTACTCCCCCACCTCAAGTCACCAATCCGATACTTGATAATGACGACTATGTGGTCCATCCAACTCCCACTCCAAGAGCGATGCCTGCATTCCGTAGGCTTCGCAAAGGACCAAGGCCACAAGTTGCTATGTTGAGCGATCAGCAGGAGAAGTGCAATCCAACTCAGTAGCACGACAAGTGTTCCCTGAAGCCACTCCTACTGTGAATGTCTCTGAGTCTGAAGCCAAAGCTGCTGAAGACATACCGGCTGCATCAGCCAATGAAAATCAAGAACCCCGTGAAGAAGAAGAGCGTGTTGTCACCCCCCACCAATCAAGGAAATGTTCTCGAGGAGAACGTGTCTGTGCCTGACCCTCCAGCTACTCAAGTGGAGGTTGAAAATACTAAGGCGACCACCAACAACACTACTGAAGCCAATGATGTTGTCATGGCTGAAGCTAATGTGGCGCCTACAGTGAACACGGTGTCTAAAGCCAATGACACACCTGCCACCAATGTGCAGCCTGAAGCCCTTGTCAATGCCACTGCTCCTGTACCGCCTCCAAGGCCACACACCATTGAGCAAGCATTTTATCAAGGCGAGCTTGTCACTGTCAGATGGCCCATTCTGGTTCCTCCGCCTGCTCCTGGACCTCAATTTTATTATCATGTGGAGCACAGGCCTTAGGTCCATAAGCCAAAACCAAGGCTGCCAAGGTTTCCAGGTACTGCATCTGCGCCAGGATCGTTCAACGCAAATGGCTTCATTGAACACAACACTTTCTTTGCTAGAGCCAAGAACCCATATTCAAAGCCTAGAATTTCATCTGATCGGTTCTGGAGCTATCAGCAGGGCAATTATTATTCCTGTGTCTTATACGATCAAGGGCGCATTTTTCTTCATATGCGTCTTGACTGCGAAGCCATTGCTGGACTGCCCTATTTGGAAGAAGCCCTAGACTGCTTCAGAGATGCTGGCCTTCTACAGCTGGTGACCGAAAAGGAAAATTGGAATGAAGAGCTTCTGTTACAATTCTATGCTATACTTCACATCCGCGGCTACAACATGGACATCAAAACTTGGGTCCTTGAGTGGATGACAGGCAATGTGCACCATGAAGCCAAAGCTCTTGATCGCATTGAGCTTACTGACCTGCACACTCCAGGTGAACTATATGAACCTGGTTGTCAGCTTCACTGCAATGCCTTGGAAAGCATATTCCAGAAGCCTGAGCCCAACATGAGCCAAATGTTGAATATGATGAAGCCTCTACCACAAGATGCTGAATATCCTAAGGAATTCTTTGTTAAAGACCTAGAGTATCTGCCCCGCACCATCTATCACATTATCAGGCGAACTTTATGGTCCATCAAAGGACATTCTTCTTCGGCAAAGCTTGAAGGCTCAATGAAGACATTGGTCTTCTATATTCTCAATGGCATCAGCTTCAATGCTCAGCATTTCTTCATTCTCCAATTCGCTGCATCTGGCTCAGATATATTTGGTCTAAAATTCTATGCTCCATGGGTAATGCGTCTTATCAAGCTTCACTCTGCTGTTAACTATCAGCCCTCTGCGCACAACCATCTCATATTCTTGCCATAGGTTGATATGTCTGTCGAGGCCATATACCCAGAGCCTGCCAAGGAGGCAATTTATCTTCACAATGTCGATCGTCAAAGTTTCTCTCAACATGTTGAAGGAGTTCATGCTGCCACTCGTGTTTATCCTTTCGCTGGAAATACACGTGCACCTTGTCGTGCCCGTATTGAAGCCATTGAAAGCACTATTGCTCCAAGGCCTCGGAAGAGATCTCGTGTGCTCAATGACCGAGAGCTTCTTGTGGCCTCGCATCAGAAACACGATAAGCATCATTACTGGCTGAAGCATCAGATGCAGAGTCTCTTGATGGATGTTAATCGCATTCGCAATCTCGCCACCAAGAATGCATTTGTCACTCATGAAACCTGTCGGCGTTCATGGAAGAGTCTGACACTCCTCAGTTGTGAAGATGATCTTAAGCAAGATGGCTTCACAGAGAAATTCAAGTTTGATTCCACTCCTCCCAGGAATGTTGTCTTACGTTGGACTCCTTCACTCAAAGATTCCGAGTACTCCTCTTCGGTAACAACTATCAATGCCAGCATCATCGATGATGAAGACGATGCTACATCACCAACAACCACTTTAGCGCATATCGACACTGCACCAGGCCCGTCTGCACCACCAAACTCCAACATCGACCCTGCTCCTTCTGGGAACGAGTAGACGCTCTATGTCTTCAAACCTTTTTGGTCATTACTAACAAAAGGGGGAGAAGCATATGAGTTGATAGTCTTCAAGAGGGTCCTTATGGGTGGTTGCATTATTTTGCTACATTATTTTTGCCAAGTCTTACAACTCTCGTCTTTTGATACATTTGGTTCTCTGAGTTGTAACACTTAAACTTGATGGTCGTCTGCTACTTTATTTGCTATCCTGTGATGCGATGATAAATTCCGCATGAAGTCATTCTGCAGACGTCCATTTGTCATTATGCATATCATTATCTTTGTTACTTCTTATATACGCATAATGCATTGTCTTCACACTTTGATGATGGCCTCCACAAAGCAAAACATATCATGTGCATTTGCATTCGAACGCAAATCATTTATATGCACATATTCAGGGGGAGCCTCGTTTTATGTTTGAAGACAATACTCACAACACTAAACTTTCACATACTTTTATCCCCGTCGAAAACTTCAACCAGTTTGTCATCAATCACCAAAAAGGGGGAGATTGTAAGTGCATCTAGTGCCACCCCTAGTTGGTATTGGAGTTTTGATGACAAACTTGGTTGAGGGACTAATGTGTTTGTGAGAATTGCAGGATAACACATGTAGTAGTCCCATATTGATTCGGTTTACCTACCAGAGATGACCCCTAAAAATGTGTGAAGACATTGAAGACAATGGTGGTATGTGAACACATTCACATTGAAGACTATGACATGAGAAGACATCGCATGAAGACTATGGAGTGCGAAGACATAGTTGTTTCATAGTTTCCTTTTCTTCTTTGTTGAGTCATAGGAACCACCGTACTATTAAGTGGGGTCCAAGCGAACAAAGTCAGAGTGACTGATGTGATGCTCAACCAAATCCTATGTCTTCGAGCAAAGATAATGAGAGCAAATCTTATCCAGAGCTGGATGAGTCAGCTTTACTTGTAGCCCAAGTCAAGCTGTCGCGTGTGTTCGAAATCTGACCGTTGGACACGTGTCAGTTCCTTAGTGACCCAGGGTCATTTTGGACAAATCAGGTCGGGTTGCCTTTTGGCTATAAATAGCCCACCCCTACACCATAAATTGGTGGCTGCTCAGAGTTATTGCACGACTTTTGTCGTTTGAGAGCAACCCACCTCCGAACCCTTTGAGAGAGAGAATCCTTGCGAGGACAAAGCCCAAAACACCCAGAGCCAAAGAGTGTTAGACATCACTGAAGTCTTTATGTCCGCATGATCTGAAGACTTATTACACTTGAGGACTGTGAATCCTCCAGCCGGTTAGGCGTCGCGTTCTGAGCATCCAAGAGTCATTGTGGATTGCCGGTGAACAAAGTCTATGAAGGTTTGGAAGTCTCCCTTGAAGACTTACCAGAGTGATTGGGCAAGGACTAAGTGTTCTTAGCTCAAGGGGAATAAGGTGAAGACGCGTTCTTCTGAGTTAAATCTCAGCCTCCCTAACCAGACGTACAGTTGTCACAACAACTGGAACTGGTCGAACAAATCCCTTGTCCTCTGCGAGCAACTGGTTCTACCCTACCTCTCTTGCTTTACTTACAATTTGTCTTCGTGAAGTATTTGCCTACTTGCGTTATCTGTTTGACTTCATTGAGTGAAGACAATTGTCTGTTTGGCTTCATGCTATCTTCCATCCCGATCCAATCTACCTAGCCGCTTATAGTCTTCGTGCTTTCACTTCATTGCTTACTTGACTATGGCTTGTCTAGTGTAGTCTACCTTCCGCTGCATATCAATAGGTTCATTTCTATCGTTTGTCTTCAAAACATCCATGTTTTGAAGACTTTCGTAAAAATCGCCTATTCACCCCACTCTAGTTGAATACTAGCACTTTCAGGTCCTCCAAGCACCGGCGTCGCCGCGACCTCTTCATGCCGTCGCGGATGACCTCGGTGGCAGGTGGCATCGCGCCAGCGCCCGCCGTACCACGTGCCCCCCTCTCGACACTCCCAAATGTGGTGTGGCCGAAGAAGGGCAAGGTTTTCGCGAAGAAGAAGAAGGCGGCGGACGGCTCCGGCTCCTCCAAGCAGTCGAGGAAGAAGCTTGCAGGGCGTGCGACGGGCGCGATGGCTACCGAAGCACCGACGAGCTCACTCATTGAGCCGGCGGCCGACGCGCACAATGTGTTTGTGGAAATGCCCGAAAGGTATAAAATTTCGCCAACTTTTTTGTTCTTGTTATTTTTTGAATACATACATATAGATAGCTTATTGCATTGTTCTACATACTTTGTAGTGTCAATGATGATGCATACATGTCAACTATGGGTGTTGGCTCCAACAATTCGCATTGGTCTCAAACCAATGACATGCATTTTGAAGACCATGAGTTCGAGGTGGACGAGGATGGTGAGGGCATTGTCAACGCACCGAAGGGAAGAGCAGGCAACTACACCAATGGCGAAGACGTTGTGCTATGCAAAACTTGGTTGGACGTGTCGAGGGATCCATCCGTTGGAGGTGGTCAAAGTAGAGATGCTTATTGGCTTCGGATGAAAGAGTACTTTGATCTATGCAACATGAGTGGAATTGACCGCTCTGATCATTCTCTTCGCTCCCGGTGATCGACAATCAACAAGGATTGTCAACAATGGGTGACCGCACAAAAGGCGGTTGACAAGTTGAACCCACGTGGCACCAATGATGAAGATAGGGTAAGTGCTTCATCATTCATGTTCATCATGCTTGTTTTTGGTGTTCCTTGTGATAACTTGTTTTGTTTTCATGTAGTTAAATATTGCACAAAATTTGTTCAAAGGAGAGCAGAAGAGGACCAAGAAGGGGAATATCAAGAGAGAAGGTCATTTACCTTGCATCATTGCTATGAAGTATTGAAGGATGATGAGACATGGAAGAAGCGTGAAGATATTGATGATTTGGATTTGAGCAAAAAACGCAAGCGAATAATTGATTTGGAAGATGTTGATGAGGAGGATGCATCAAGTGATGATGGCAAGAGAAGCCCCACACCAAACTCGGTTTCATACTCGAAGCCAAAATGACCGGATGGCACCAAGAAAGATGCAAAAGAAAAGAAGAAGAGGAAAGGAGGTGATGAGCTCAAAAATGCTATGGAAGCAATTTTCAACGCAAGAAAAGAAGCCAACGAGGTGAGTAAGATGGCAAGGAACCAAGATGTCGCAGCCGAGGAGAGGAGGGTGGCGGTCGAGGAGAGGAGGGTGGCAGCCGAGGAGAGGAAAGTGGTATTGGAGGAGAGGAAGTTGGGCATGGAGGAGCAATCTAAATTGTTGGAATGGGAGAAGCACTTGTTCTTCTTGGACACATCTATGTTCAATGATGCGCAAAAGGAGTATGTCAATCTTGCTCGTGAAGACATTTTGATCCAAAAAGAGTCGTGATTCGCGCAATGGGTGGCGGTGGCCTAGGCGGCATGGGTGGCGGTGGCCTTGGCGGCATGGGAGGCATGGGAGGCATGGGTGGCATGGGTGCCATGAGTGGCTTTGGAGCTAGCATGGGCGGCATGGGTTCCATGGGTGGCTTTGGAGCTACCATGGGAGGCATGGGTGGCTTCGGAGCACCTCCGAGCAGCATGGTCGGCATGTGTGGCATGAGTTTTGCGTCTCTCATTGGAGGCATGGGTGCACCTCCGGGCGCCGCTGTGCCACCTTCGCATGAGGATGCCGTTGAAGATCTTGCCAACACCTTCCGAGCTTCACGTGATGAGGATGCGGCACTCAACAATGAAGAGAAGGAGAAAGAATCATCTTCGGAGGAGTTGGATGAATCGGAGGAAAATGAGGATGAAGACAAGGATGAGGCTTGATTGTTGTGCCTTTCGTTTGTCTCATCAACTTGGTTTGCATTTTGAACTTGGTTGAATGATGTTGTTGGCATAAATTTGAACTTGTGGGCATGAACTTTTGGTCGTCAACTTGTTTGTGATTTAAATTATATGCCATGTCTTTGTTTGGTGATGTGTGAAATTTATTTTGTGTCCAAAATGCAACAAATGTGGCATGCACGGGCTGCTCGCGTGTGCTGCATTTTAGCGTGTTGCTCGAGCTGCGCGTGCTGTATTTTAGCGCGGCTGCTGGAGTCAGCGTTGTGCGCCGTGCCAAACCTGACGATGGGCGCGCCGCAAACCAGCTTTTAGCGCGCCGCCCGTTGCGTGACTGTTGGAGATGCT
Organism: Triticum aestivum; assembly: GCF_018294505.1. Taxonomy (NCBI): domain Eukaryota; kingdom Viridiplantae; phylum Streptophyta; class Magnoliopsida; order Poales; family Poaceae; genus Triticum; species Triticum aestivum. The sequence continues at coordinate 543,981,722 of NC_057807.1, forward strand.
CTGAGTCCTAGTTATTCTATCACATGCTATTTGCTATATTTGAACCATTCGATATGTATAAATTTGGATAATTCAGTTTGTAAACTATATTCTTGATCTGCTTAAACGTTCAAATTTATGTTTAGTTTCTATATTTGTGCTAATATGTAGTTGTAATGTATACTAGAATTGCAAAGTTTAGAAAACAAAATTTTACTTTGTTACATATAGGAGACCGGCAAGGTCCGTCCAAAACTTAGTGAAGTAAATTACTCCACTAAGAGTTTACTTCACCAGATACTCCACTATGTTTAGGGGTCCGATTAGAAATGCGCTAAGGGCATCTCGAAAGCGGGCCCTCAAACCACCCGCAACCATCCATACTCTGCGGTTCAGATGTGTTTAGCCATTCAATGCGAGTCTGTATCGGTCTGCCAAATGGTTGAGGTGCATTTTTTCGTGCAAACTCGAGATAAACATGAAGGGAAATTCAGCGCCCGCCACGCCGGCCATCACCACCGCGAGCTGGTGCAATCGTTGCACGTGCGGTCGTCGCCAAAGGGGCATGAGGCCGAGGGTGAGCCCATACATGAGCCCCGCAAATAGCACCAGCACCACGATGATGGCGATGTGCTCGAAGAACGCCCCCCACAGCAGCGGTACTCCAGCGCCATCCGCCTCCAAGCTTCCTTCCGGCGTCACGCCTCTCCGACGCTGCCGCGAGCTGCTGCTGCAACTCGAGCAAGTGGAGGACCCGATTGCTTTCTCTTTTATGTGTGAGGGTGTTTCGTCCTATTTAACAGAGTTCTTTTTACAAGTTCAATTCGTTTATACAGGGTCTGTTCTGCCAACACACAAATCGTACCGTCTAAAAAAATCCGTATTGTAAATTCTCACAAATTCATCTTAAGGGAAACGTGTACTATTTTTAGAGGACAAGGTTTTAGCGGATCTGCGAGAAATGCTCTAATACATGAAGCTCGCTAGGCCCTTCAGGTCTCTCTCTTTCTTCCTTTCTTGCACAGTACCAAAGTAGCAGAAAAGTAGAGAAGCATTGAATTTGGACAGGATGCTTTTCTTGCGATCAGAGCAAGGGACTAAAGATAGATATGCTTTTCTTAATTCATTGTTTTAGTTTTGCTGCATCGTAGGGCATCTTCGATCCCCAATAAACCTTTAGAGAAGGGAAATAGGCAGCTAACCGCATCTAACCGATCAGTCAAACCCTGGAAAATTTTACCAATGAAAAGAAAAAAAATAGGCAGTGTATTCGGTGTCAAACAAGTAACAGTCCAGCCATGTTCACCGCGATCAAGCAACCACATGAGGCTGTCCGAGGAAGCCGAGCGGGAGCCGCCAGAGCAGTTGGCTCAACGCCGGGAATGCCGTCAGCATTGCGCCGCCCCTGAGTGCGAGGAGCGCCCTAGAAGAGGGGCTTGCTGTTGTACGCCTCGGCTGTGGATGCCGAGAAAATAAAAGGTTGAGAACTTCAGAAATGAAGCAAATGGAACTTGTGAAATTCAAATATTCTACCTGCAACTAGAAGTTAAAACTAACATTGAATTTGTAGGCCAGTAGAACCGAGTATAGCAGAGCCACTTGTACTGTACCGAGGCGGCAACATCATGAGAACATGTCTAATTTGAACGACAAAATTAAGTTCGGTAGTCTGAACCATGAGCTGCTTGCTGAAATCCGCTTGGGCCAGGCTAAAATTCATGGGAGTTTAGTAATTAGATCAAACGGTTTATAGTTTCCCAAAATGCACCGTGGCATTCATCGCAAAAAAATGCACCATGGCATTGCTTCAAATTGTCATCCCATGATCAAAAAGTCAATTCATCAGCGAAAATACACTGATCTTCTTTTCTTGTTTCTAGACCACATTGCTCACCTCCAACTATTAGGGCGTCGATCCGCAAACCTCTTGCAACCTAGAGATCGTACTACAATAACACTATATGATACACATCAATCAACTCTAATTTCACCACAAGTATCCGTGAGTTAATTATTCGATATGCATCAAACAATTTTAAATTTATCATATTGAATCCAACACAAATAACTTCAAAAATTACCGCAAATTTCTATCGGAGAAAGTAGAGTAAATAGCATAAAGCTACTACTTTACAGGTTAGGGTTCCAAAAAACTATCAAATTTATTTTTTTCGCTAATAACTACGAAGTTAGGGGTCGGCTGTTTCAAAAAACACAAAACGCTCGGTGCTTTACAATTGATCATCATTATGACAATTGGGGCCCGCATGTAAGAAAACTGATAGAGTGGACTATTAAGTTGCACGTTATGACAAATGGGACCCATGTGTCAGCCTCACAAAAATCCCCAATACAAAAAAAAAACAAAATCCCTAATTCCATGTGTCGGCCTCGACCCTACGAAATCGAGCGGCGTCAACTACTGCGACCCTTCATTGATGCTTGCCGGAAGGAGGTCGCTGACCGCTGGCCTCTCCCCTCCATCCTCCATCATTCTAGAATGGGAGGAGCCGGCTAAGTGGAGGGTGGAGGCGCTCCGACGTCGGGTGGAGGCGCTCCGGCATCGGGAGGAGCCCTCCTTGTGAGCCGCAGGAGGGGCTGGCGAGGGAGCTCAGCCTCCACCTCCTGGTGCCCCAAGCTTTAGGTGGTCGATGTCGATGCGGGGCAGGGGTCAATGTGACGATGCAAAGCGGTTGCCGGCGACGTGCTACGACACGGAGAAGACGGGAGTTCTGGTGGCGGCGTGGCAGTTCGTGCGGCGGCCCATCCCGCGGTTGGACCTGGCTTGGCGTGCGGCAGGTGGTGGAGGTGGTGGAGAAGGGAGAGAAGAAAAAATAAGAGGAAGAAGAGAGAACTTACATGTGGGTCCCACATGTAAGCTAACGGTCAAACAAAACAGTCAAACAAATAGAATGTTTAGGAGTGGGTCTGACCTATCAGAAAACGGCTTAAATAGCTAACAACGAGCGTTTTGTGTTTTTTTGAAACAGCCGACCTCTGACTTGGTAGTTATCAGCGAAAAAAATAAATTTGATAGTTTTTGGGAACCCTAACCTGTAAAGTAGTAGTTTTATGCTATTTACTCGAGAAAGTAGGATGAAGACGTATATCAACCTATGTGCCTAGATTACCTCAATATCACTACGAGAATCCGCAAGTTGAATACCGTAACATATATCAAGTGACTCAATAGAATACCCCGTTGTCACCACGGATATCCACATGTAAGACATACATCAAGTGATCTCTAATCCAAAATATTAAATGTGATAATAATGAAACCTCAAAAGGCAAGACTCAATTCATCACAACAAAAATAGAAAGGGAAGAACATCATATGATTCCATTATATTAACAAAGCTCATGGTACATCAAGATCGTGTCCTATAAATATCATGAGAGAGAGAGAGAGAGATCAAACACATGGCTACTAGTACATACCCTCAGCCCCGGGGGTGAACTACTCCCTCCTCGTCATCGAGACTGCGGGATGAGGAAGATAGCCTCTGGTGATGATTTTCCCCTCCAGTAGGGCGTTGAAAAAGGGCTTCGGATGAGATATCTTCGGAACAGAGCCTTCTGGCAGCGGTCTCAAAGTGCTAGGTTTCTTTGTAGGGATTTCTGGATTTATAGGGATTTTCAGCGTTGGAATCACGCCAATAAGAGTTACGAGAGGCCCACGAGCTCGGGTGGCACTCCCTAGCCCCTAGGGTGTGCGGGGGTGAGCTTGTTACCACCTCATGGGTCTTCTGGTCCTTACTCGAAGGTTCGGCGGTCTCTTATGTTCCAACATAAAAATCACCGTAAATTTTCGTGACACTTGGACTTCGTTCGGTATGGATTTTCTGGAAAATCAATAACATGCAGAAAACAACAATTGACACTGGGCACTGGGTTAGTAAGTTAGTCCCCAAAACTCATATAAAAATGCATCAAAACCATATAATTTTTTTGTAAACATGCATGAATACTTCATAAATTCTAGACGTTGGAGACGTATCACCCTATGCGTGCTGGAACAAGCCTCATGCGCTGCCAACACCAATTCGGTGTGTGAGCACGGTCCTCACCCATGGTGATGCTGGCATGGACCAATGACAATGGTGACGCCGGCTCGTCGTCAGTCACGTCCTCCATTGAGACGTCCGCAACGCCGGCCTCCGTCTGCCCACCGTCCTGCCAGACGGTTGCAATGGCGGTGATCTCTTCTTTCTTCTTAGACGAGAGGCTATCCCAGACGGCTTTGGAGCTCGAGAAGGCCATGGCAGACGTGGTGTAGAGAGGAGAAAGGGAATGGAGGATGATGGATGGGCCGGGGTTATGGCCGGGCATGCAGTTTATATAGTGAGTGGATGACAGGGCAATCGGCGAGGTGATTAATGGTGGACGGCAGACGGACGGACGAGTGATGCCGGCTCATTGTTCCTTGGCAATCGCACACATGTTTAATGTAGGCACGCAGACGAATGATCTGTCGTTTGAACTCGGGGCAGCCGCATGCACAGGGAAGCAGCGAGGGTGGCGCTCTCAGCTGGCGTGCCATTTCAGTAGTGAAGCGTTGTGAGAGGTCGCGTCGCTCTGAGCCGACATGAATGCGGCACTGGTGCACTGGAGCGGCGCTGACCTTTCTGGGCTAGAAAGCATGTGGGCGCGGGAGAGGGGGTTTTGGTGGGCCAGGTTAGTTAGACGCGGTCGACAACTGTCCGAACAGCTGCAAAGCCCTCCAATCTGTCTTCGGATTGTGGGAAAAAAGTATGTCCAGACCATCGAACGGATTGATGCACACTCGCTTTGGATGACAAAGCACGCTCGGAAGATGCCCTTAGTCGCATTCTTATCAAATTGTTGTAGCAGCTGGCCAGCCACTGTGTTGTAAAAAAAAGGAGGAAAAACACATGTAAATTTTGTTTGGGTTAGTTCTTTTGTTCCTTCGGAAAAAAATGAGCAAGTACAGATCTGAGGTCGTAATGGTCGAAGCATGTGGCATTCGGCATTCGGCGCTCTCAGCTGGCGTGACATTTCAGTAGTGAAGCGTTGTGAGAGGTCGCGTCGCTCTGAGCCGACATGAATGCGGCACTGGTGCACTGGAGCGGCGCTGACCTTTCTGGGCCGGAAAGCATGTGGGCGCGGGAGAGGGGGTTTTGGTGGGCCAGGTTAGTTAGACGCGGTCGACAACTGTCCGAACAGCTGCAAAGCCCTCCAATCTGTCTTCGGATTGTGGGAAAAAAGTATGTCCAGACCATCGAACGGATTGATGCACACTCGCTTTGGATGACAAAGCACGCTCGGAAGATGCCCTTAGTCGCATTCTTATCAAATTGTTGTAGCAGCTGGCCAGCCACTGTGTTGTAAAAAAAAGGAGGAAAAACATGTAAATTTTGTTTGGGTTAGTTCTTTTGTTCCTTCGGAAAAAAATGAGCAAGTACAGATCTGAGGTCGTAATGGTCGAAGCATGTGGCATTCGGCATCGATTTCCCTGCAGTATTTCGAAGGGAAATGTTAAGAAAAAAATAGTCGGCAGGATTCGAACCTGCGCGGGCAAAGCCCACATGATTTCTAGTCATGCCCGATAACCACTCCGGCACGACCACTGCTTGCCATTGTCCTTCTCACAGGATAATAGAGCGGTCGGAAGTTATTGAAGATTACCTGAGGAAGCCGAGCAGGAGCCGCCAGAGCAGCTGGCTCGACGCCCGGAATGCCGTCAGAATCGCGCCGCTCCTGACCGCTGAGTGCGAGATACGCCGCAGCTAGGAGGCCCATGGCCTCGGATGCCAGCCAGACGCTTGGCTTGAGGTCAGGGCCCTCCATTGCTACAACTCCTACTGAGCAGCACACATCAACCTGAGAAGATAACAAGTTCAGAACTTGACGTGTGAAGTAAATGGAGCTTGAGAAATTCAGAGATGCTGCCTGCAACTAAGGTAGTCAAACTGAACTCTGAGCTGCTTGCTAAAATCCGTTTGGGCTAGCTAGTTCACCACAGCTATTACTGCTCGTACTCCACTGCAAACACCCCACAATAAATCAAGTACGCGTGGCGTGGCAGTCAACTCTGATCAGTAAGCTCCACAAATCTTGAACTAGAAGAATCTAAGCACTCGGCATCCAAAGAGCAAATCGATACCACGACGTGGCAGCGGTTCTTGTTTCGAGGGCAACGATGGTCAATCGGCGAGGACTTTGGGTAATTTTGCTCGGCGTGGTTTATATACTAGTAATATGGATGGATCGAAGGAGTATTAAAGATTAAACAACACGGTAATGTTAATTAAGTAGAGTTGTACCATGCATGATAATATCCAAGCCATGGTTCTAGTGTTAGGATAAATATTATTTGCACTAAGCTAGCAAGTATATAAGTTACAACTCTGAAGGGTGTAGCCACATTGAAACATAGTCCCAACCCGTCGTGTAGTATCCTGTCCTCTCTAGACCATCACCGATACTCTGGTCTTCCCGACAGAACATGCGGTTACCATATTCCAGTGCCACCGTGTACACTTCATTGCCACGCAACTCATGTTCTCTAGAGCGGGTAGATTTCGAGTATTAGATGTGGTTTCTCTCTAGATCGCGGCGTTCGGTGCCCACAGGCACGTGCACCGCCTTAGTCCTGGTTGGCCCTAAGAACAAGGCATACTCACCAAAGCTCTTCACCTCAGCCCACTTGTGCTAGGGTTTGCATCGACAAGCATGAAGACCTTGAAGAATGGCTCGCGGTCGGGCAACCATCGGGTCCTTATTGCCATCGATGGCTCCCCATGTAGCTCAATCATGCAACAACCATATGAACTGGGGTCATGCTTCATGGTGGGGCCATGCCGCCTTCGGACGGCTAACTAGTGGGTAAATGTGATCACGAGCTTCCCTTCTTCCTTGGTGTTGAATTTTTTTTTATTAAAGAAGGGCTTGCCTCTTCCGATTTTCATTACTGAAAACCACACAGTTCTACAAAGAGTTCGAAAGTAAACGAAAGAAACCAACCGGACTCCACAGGATCAAATAGCTAACCGCCAGACCGAATGCAAACTACCCTGAGAGCCAATACATCAACGCAGAAGCAAAAGTAGCAGTAGCAAGGAGCCAGGGATCATCTACAGGAACACCAAACATCAGGTTCACCCCCCGCATGAGAGATTTTCTTCATTTCAATCTAGCAACATTGATCCTCCATCCTTGCTTGGCTGTGAACACTTCATTTGCTGCCTGTTCTAGCATCCTTGCTCCCAGCTCCAACGTTTTTCTTGGCGACTCCTCTATCTGCAAGATAGCCCAGTCAATTAACCACCTGCACATTAGCTTGACAACATATAAAGGATCATTTATCCTTTTTTTCTCAAAGATAATTGCATTTCTACTTTTCCAAATTGACCAAAGCAGGGCTGAAATCCCCACCAGCACCAGTTTCTTATTATCTTTGTTAAATTTTCTAATCCAGTCTCCAAAACAATCTTTCACACTAAATGGCACAGTTTTAAAACCACACACACATCTGACCAAACTCCACAGCAATGAAGCAACCGAGCAAGAAAAGAACAAATGATCAATTGATTCATCTTTCCCACATAAAACACATCTGTTCTCACCCTTCCAACCTTTTTTAAGCAGTACATCTCTAGTCAGGATGCTCTTTTTATTGATCAACCATAAAAACGCTTTCAGTTTCGCAGGCACTTTAATCTTCCATAAATATTTTTGTGGGAATTTTATCCCAACAGCTATCAATTTCCTATACAAGGATCCCATAGAGAATTTATGATCAGCAGTGAGGGTCCAGAGGATTTTGTCCTCCCCTCCTTGCATTTGAATTTCCTCACATCTTTTTTTGAGACTGTTCCAAAGTTTCACAGTCTCTCCATGCAGGGTTCTTCTAAATCTAAATCCATGCCAACCTTCTTCTGAATTTAAACTTGACCAAGTTCTCATCGGGGTATGTGAGGCCGGAGAGATCACCGTCGCAGAAGGCGAACATCTTCTTTGTGCCAAGTTGTTATGGTCCATCCACTGACACTGCCTTTGCCAACTTTGCACAATGCAATTTTGAGCCTATCATCGGTGATGGCGGCGAGGATGCAGCCGTTAGAGGAGGTAGGCCTCGAGGAGCCTATCATCGGAGAAGATGATTTTCGCGACGGGATTTTGCCTTAGATGGCTCGGCCTCGGTGGGCGCACGGGCATCTCGGCGCCGGAGAAGAGGTTCACGAGCGTGAGCTCGCGGTTGTCGAAGGCGGCGACCCAGCCACCATCGTGCGAGCCGACGAACAACTTGTACTCCACCTTGGTCGGGACGCGCGTGACCCAGGCGTAGTCGGGCCCGCACAGGTGCTTCCTCCCGCTGGACCGGTTGCTGCACGGCGAGAGGAGGGAGGCAGGCAGGTAAAAGTAGTAGCTAGAGTACAAGTCTGAATCCTCCCTAGTTTGTGCAGTTGTATCTCCAAGTCTTGTGTAACACCGACTCTCTCTCGTGCTCGTGTGTCGTCTCGGGCACGAACTCGGGCAAAGGCGCGCAGCAGCTGCTGGACTCTGTCAACCGCGACGCCTTCCACGTGTTCGACGGAATGCATGCATATCTGAGACACGCATGCCCATTGAGACGCATCGACGTCAGCGGATGAGCGAGGAAGAAGCAGCAACAGCAAGGCATGCATGTATATCGTCCGTCTGGCTAGCTAGCTCGTGTCTCGTGGAGCTCGGTGGTGACAAGCAGCAACAGCATAACAGAGGCTGGCGAGAGCTTGACGATGCCCCAAATCCATGTTTTTTTTCTCATACAAAATTTTGAACATCTGGAATATCGAGACGAACTATTCAGAAATTGTATGATGAACTTTTAACAATTTAGGAATAACATGTCAACTTTTACAAACGTCGAACAAGTTGAGCCCCTTTTTCTACTAGACGTCTCACCATGGTAACCAGGTTTCATTACCTCTCCGGTATTATGCTTAATAGGAGTATAAAATAGTTGCTAAAACCTTGGCGTGATCCAAATCGGAGCTGGTAAATCTAGCCAAGAATACATGCATGGCCATGCATCCTGAAGTTTCTGCATATTCCTCTCCTTGACATTCCAAATACCCAGGTCCTCTTTCAATGTTGGCTTACATTTAAAACGGTCATCCGTGAGGTAAGCGCGGTTTGGTTTGAACGCCGGAAAGTCCTTAGTGGGAACATACACGACATTGTTGTACCCGAGGAATAGCGCATGGTCTCCAATATCCCGTAGCTCCACCAACTTCTGCCTGCCAGTGTCAACCTTGAAAATGAAGAGCTTCACCGTAGTGAACTTATAATATTCTTCAAATAGCTCACTGAACTTGTCGTCGTCATATTCGTTGGCGAAATCTACACCACCTTCATCGACCATATCTTTGATTGGAACATCTGCGCAATTCCAGATCCTCCAGACTTGCTGAAGTTCACCTGATGGGGAGAATGCGAGATACTTGGTAGGGTTGCCCCAGGCAGATACACCACGCATGATCATCGTCACCATCGGTAAAGGCCCATTGAGATCTAACGTGTAAACAGAACTACCACAACCTAGAGCGTAGAACAAGCCGTCCTTATCATTGTAAAGAACATCTATAGAGCCTTGGTCGCTAGGGAGCAATGTCCACTGCTTGTCACCGGGCCTAGCAAAGGAGAGCCTCCACTCGTTTGGGGTATGCACGATTACAACGGTGCATGCGGCTATCTCGGTGGCAGCGGAGATGGCAACACAGATATACCCCGAATGCCAGGCCCAGGTGATTATCGGGGCGAGGGATCTATTCTCCAGTCGATCCTTCAGGGCACGCTTATGGTCGTGGTCATAGCGACTCTCCCCATGGTAGATTGTCATGGATGATGGGAGCGCCGCCTGAGAGCCAGTAATAGGGTTGAGAAGGTACGGGTCCCCGGACTCGTCGGTGGCGAACACCCAACCGTGACAAGAGGAGACAAATCCCTGACTCTCGTCCGGGGGCCGTGGGAAGGGGACGCGGAACGTGGCGTTGCTGGAGGGGTAGTACATGGTGGCGATGTTAGGCCCGTACTCGTCGCAGGCGTATAGCAGGCAAGGGGCCTGCTTCGGCGAGGGGAGGCGGAGGCGGCGAAAGGCCTTGTAGGCGTAATGCCAGGACGTGCACACGGCACCGGATCGGATAATGTTGGGGACATCCAGCTCTGCCATGATGGTCAGGAGGAGGTCCTCCGGCAGGCCAGACCAATCGGCGGTGCCATGATGGGGAACAGTTAAACACCTCTGAGGCGCGTGGTTCTTGATCGCTCGGGCTAGTGCGTCAACGGCGGAGATGGACAAGGCTGCTCCCATGGTGTGGTGTATAGTATGGCTGGTTGTTGATGAGGATACAGACCCGGGGTAGGGTCATAGGCATGACCTATACGTCCTACCCAAGGTCACTACCTTGGAAAACGAAAAGACCAAGAGTCAACAGAAGAGCGCCAACCAAGTACGTCGAGTGCAATCCACTCGACGGTCACATCACTCAAGGTTACTACCTACCGTCACTCGACCATAAGGAAGGTCACTCGACCACATCGAAGACCGGGAGTCGGAGGAGCACACAACGGCCAAATAATTACACCTTAGCCTTCATGAGCATTAAGAGTACTTAATGCTAGCGTTACCAGTAACGCCCCTTACTTTATGTACATTAGTTCCCTTGTAATGGAGACGGGCTGAGGTCCTAGCGCACTCTATGTAAGCCACCCCCCTCCTCTAGCACAAGGGTTCACACCCTCTGTAAACATCACACACATAATCCAATCGACCGCCTCCGGGCACCGAGACGTAGGGCTATTACTTCCTCCGAGAAGGGCTTGAACTCGTAAACCTCATGTGTACATCTTCGCCATAGCTAAGATCTTGCCTCTCCATACCTACCCCCCTTTCTACTGTCAGACTTAGAACCACGACAGTTGGCGCCCACCATGGGGCAGGTGTCTTAGCGACTTATTGGTGAAGTTGCAAGTTTTCCCGGTCATCATCATGGTTTCCGGCGGCGAGATGGTTGAGGGCCGCGACATCTGTCTCGGCGCGCTCGTTTTCGTCGCCGACGACTCGGCTTGGCTTCAGGAAGCTCCCCTCGACGTTGACGCGCTCCCCGTTCGAGGGGCGACGCACTTTCGCGCGTGCGTTCGCGGCGTCCTTCTCCGACAGCCGTCGACTCAGTACAGTCGGCTCTGATGGTGTTTTCTCTCCCCGCTGTTCGCCGTCGCAAGCGTTCCGGTCGATCGCGGCTTCAGCGCTGGGTGAAACACATGGTGGCTCGGCGCTCGACCACCCATAAAGTCATGGCAATCGAGCCCGACGAAACCCTCCACGGCCTGTTCGATCTGTCGACTGGCTCCATGGAGACTGCATCCGAGTGCGATAGCAGCGATCCTGCGGCCGAAGTCCTGATGGTCAATGGTCCTCACAGCCCACCCGGGTTCCGCCGCGAGGGCGACGGAGACGGAGGCGGCAATCCGTCGCATGTCCATGAGGAATACCGACTCGAGCCCCTCTCTTCGCAGTAGAGGGAAGAACTTCATCGCCGCAACATGGATGCACTCCATACGCCCATCGTTGGAGAAACCCACAAGGCTCGGGCCTTGGAGGAGGTGCGCCTAGCCAACTTGGCTGAGCGCACTCGACTGGATAACCTTTAGCGCGCTCTTGACGAGCGTGCCCAAGAGCGGGTCCATGAATCCAGTCGACGATAGCTTTTTCCGCCTCCACCTAAGGTATACCGCACTCCGATTCAGAATCTCACAGCCGCGGCCCAAATAGCAGAGTCGATCCAGCCTTCCAAGTCAGAAGCTGGCAGAGGGCTGATGCAGATCCGGGCCCTGCTCAGGGCAGCAGGAGAGCAGAATACAGCAGTATCTCAGTCGCGGAATAGGACTCACAGCAGATCCGTTGCAGCGGACACGGTTCAGTCGGCTCACAGCCCAAGATCGCCTCCGCGGCGTGAAGGTCGTGGGCAGTATGATCATCCACTCGACCGTGACAATCGTCGTCGGGGACCCATGCCTCCTCCGAGGAGTGCGTCATATGTGCCTCGGCGGAACGATGATAGGCGTCGTCATAGTGGTGAGCGCAGGAATTCAGTCGACCCAAGGGAACCGGGCTTCGACGCGAGGTCTATCCTCGTTCAAGGCCTGGTCGACCAGAACAGAGCGCACAGAGAAGACCCTGACAGAGATCGTCCAAGTGGCAGCCGAGTGCATGTTTCTAGTCTCGAGTGTTTTAGCAGAGCCATCAGGGTAGCAGTGATACCTCCCAACTTCAGCTGGCGTCCGGGGTCAGTAAGTTCATCGGTGAATCCACGCCTGAAACTTGGCTTGAAGATTACCGGGTGCTGTGCAGATTGGGGTCGGTAACGACGAGATAGCGATGAAGCATCTCCCTCTTATGTTGGAAGGGTCGGCCCGAGCGTGGCTGACTCAGCTGACTCTGGGCAGTATTCACAGTTGGGAAGAGCTACCCCGAGTGTTCGTGAGAACTTTCGAGGGCACGTGCAAGCGACCAGGAGGATTGCCCGAGTTGCAGCGCTGTGTGCAGAAACCGAATGAGACTTTGAGGGAGTTCATCCAGAGATGGTCCACTTTGCATCACACCGTCGAGAATGTTTCAGAGCATCAAGATGTATGTGCCTTCAAGGAAGGCGTCAAATACAGGGAGTTGTTCTTGAAATTTGGTCGAATTGGGGATATGACTCTGGCTCGAATGATGGAGATAGCCACCCGGTACGCTAACGGGGAAGAAGAGGATCGACTCCGTAGCGGGAAGAGCAAACCAGTCGGCCAAGAGGCCAGTGGAGGTAACTCCAGTTGGAAATAGAAGCATAAGGCCGAGTCAGTGGCACCTGGAGAGATTGCGGCAGTGAATCAAAGAAAGTTTAAGGGAAAACCTAAGGGGCCCTGGCCCCCTAAGAAGAGGCTGTAGTCGGCCAAGAGGCCGGTGGAGGTAACTCCAGTCGGAAAAAGAAGGGAATGATGTGCTGGATTTGCCGTGCCACATCCACACGAAGAAAGATGAGGAAGGTAATCTGATTTACCCGAAGCATACCACCCGGCAGTGTCGACTCCTGATCCAGCAGTTCCGAGGGAAACAACCCAATGAGAAGGAGAAGGAGTCGGACCAAGGTGAAGATGAAGAGGAAGATGATGGTTATCCCAAAGTCAATTCCACTCTGATGATATTTGCTGACGTTGAAAGCAAGAGTCAATTGAAGGTCATCAACAGGGAGGTGAACATGGTCGCTCCCGCGGTGACGACCACTTACCTGAGATGGTCTCAGACAGCCATTACGTTCGACCAGTCTGACCCCTGCTCGCGTGGCCACCCCTGGGAGGCAAGCTCTGGTAGTCGACCCCGTGGTTGGAGGCACTTGAGGGAGTCCTGGATTAGGGGGTGTCTGGATGGCCGAACTATGACCTTTGGCCGGACTCCCGGACTATGAAGATGCAAGATTGGAGACTCCGTCTCGTGTCCGGATGGGACTTTCCTTGTCGTGGAAGGCAAGCTTGGCGATACGATATGAAGATCTCCTCCCATTGTAACCGACTCTGTGTAACCCTAGCCCTCTCCGGTGTCTATATAAACCGGAGAGTTTTAGTCCGTAGGACGAACAACAATCATACCATAGGCTAGCTTCTAGGGTTTAGCCTCTCTGATCTCGTGGTAGATCCACTCTTGTACTACCCATATCATCAATATTAATCAAGCAGGAGTAGGATTTTACCTCCATCGAGAGGGCCCGAACCTGGGTAAAAACATCGTGTCCCTTGTCTCCTGTTACCATCCGCCTAGACGCACAGTTCGGGACTCCCTACCCGAGATCCGCCGGTTTTGACACCGACATTGGTGCTTTCATTGAGAGTTTCTCTGTGTCGTCACCGTTAGGAAGGATGCCACACCCCGTCTTTAAAGATGGCGTTGTTGCTAAAGGAGCTTTGGCTGTCGGCCAAACCCTCCGGCTAGGTAGGTTTTTGATGACCGCCTGTTCAGCCGCCGCGCCGACGATGACCTCTCGGGCCATCGAAAGCAATCTTCACATCAGCTCGGAACTCGCCGAGCAGTTAGATCTGACGGAGCTCTCTTCCCTGAATGAGCTCCTGGATCGCATTGCCGCCCTGGGAGTCGCGACAAATTATGGCCAAATTGGGCTTAAACCCGATCAGAGAGAGATCGACTCTCCTTAGGTCACCCACCACGTTGAAGTGGTGGAAGAATAATGTGGCGCATCTTTGCCCGCTCTAAGGTCCAAATGTGTCCGGATTCCCGACCCCTCCAAGCCAGATACCCGCGGAGGGGAGGATGTTGCCCAAGTCCTGAACCCAAAGTCAGGCAGCAGGCCTGATTCATTGAATAATGTCCAAGAAAGCAAGCTTCCGAATTCGGAAACTTCTTGGCCCCTGAATGTTTTATCGGGCAAGGTTCCGGATTTAAATCCACCCACCCACCCAACTATAAGGGATTTATCCCAAATACGGCAAGTGCTCGGGGAAACAGTACACCTCTATTGGGCCAGGTTCCTCCTGGTGATGAACATGATAAAGAACTGCCATGAGGAAGAAGCAATTTTATTCTTCCGTAACAACTGCACGGACATCGAAATCCAGAATGCCATAAGTTGCCGCGAAATTACATGCTTCGCCGACTTGACATCCATAGTATAAAAGTACTGTGCGACAGAAAGCGTTCGGAAAACCGAAGATAAATTATGGGACAATCCGACCCTGAATACAACACGAGTCCGAAACAAAAGGGTGCATCATCGCCAGGCACCTGAGCCAAACATCAAAAAACAAAAACCCTCTATAGGGTATGGGACCGTACTGGAGGGATGGCTCAATGGACCCTATAAAATTCACAGTTCAGGGGATGTCACACCAACTCATAGCCTTAGAGCATGTTGGATACTCCGGCAGGTGGCCAGAAGTGGCGAGGAGCTTCTAACTCCAGAATCCGAAGAACACCACCCCAGAAATGCCAGTACGGTGTCGATAGTCTTCGAGACCTTCACATCAAACAATGCAAGGAAACGAACCCTCCACAACCTTACCGAAGTCTACCAAGTAGCAACAATAAACCCATGGAGTGACACGGCTATTACTTTTAAGGGACATTTACATCTATGCCCTTAACTCGAACCCACTACTCAATTTTGCCCCTAATTTTTAGGTATGCTCAGTTTTGCCCCTCCATCGTTAGTGTCACTTATAGAAATGCCCTTTTGCGCCGTTATCGTCTGGTCAAAGGACTTTGACCACCCAGAAAAAATAGCAAAAAAAATCAAAAAAATCTGAAATTTTGTGGGATCGAAGATAGTCATGTCCGCAAGGCGCGTGCAAATTTGTGTGCCATTCGGACAGCCTGAGAGCTCGTGGCAAAGGAAATCATAAATTTTGTACGCATGTGAACAGTAAATTCGAAAAAATAGAAAAAAAATCAAAAAAATATGAAATTTTGGGGAACTGAAGATACTTAGGTGCACAAGATGTGTGCACATTTTTGTTGTGTTTGGACATCGTAGGAGCTCGCGGAGAAAAAAAATAAAGTTTAGCTCCTACGAACTCATACGGGCTCATACGATGTCCAAACACAACAAAAATGTGCACACATCTTGTGCACCTAAGTATCTTCAGTTCCCCAAAATTTCATATTTTTTTGATTTTTTTTTCTATTTTTTCGAATTTACTGTTCACATGCGTACAAAATTTATAATTTCCTTTGCCACGAGCTCTCAGGGTGTCTGAACGGCACACAAATTTGCACGCGCCTTGCGGACATGACTATCTTCGATCCCACAAAATGTCAGATTTTTTTGATTTTTTTTGCTATTTTTTTCTGGGTGGTCAAAGTCCTTTGACCAGACGATAAGGGCGCAAAAGGGCATTTCTATAAGTGATACTTACGGCGGAGGGGCAAAACTGAGCATACCTAAAAATTAGGGGCAAAACTGAGTAGTGGGTTCGAGTTAGGGGCAGAACTGGAATTGGCCCTACTTTTAATGCCAGTGACGAACCTAAATTCTGGACAGCCCGAGCACCAGCCGCATTGGTCCTCAGTCCGATAGTGGACGGCTTCCGACTTACAAAGGTACTCATGGACGGCGGCAGCGGACTTAACCTCATCTACGAGGAAACCCTGCGAAAAATGGAAATAGACTGGAGCCGCATTGAGCGCAGCAACACAACCTTCAGAGGAATAATACCAAGCCGGGAAGCGTGCTGTTCAGGGAAAATCACACTAGATGTGGTGTTCGGCACGCCGGATAATTACAGATCCGAGGAAGTCACATTTCAAGTGGCCCCGTTCAGCAGCGGATACCAAGCTCTGCTAGGGTGAGAAGCATTTACAATTTTTCAAGCCATACCCCATTATGGGTACATGAAGCTCAAAATGCCCGGACCCAACGGAATCATCACTCTTGCAAGTGATCCGGACACAGCGCTCCATGCCGAAAACAAGACAACCGCACTGGCCCTAGAGGCATTATCCGAAGCCCTAGCGGCCGAGGAACTAACTGCGTTGCACTCCATGGTGGACAGGGACGATGTGATACTAGATAAGAGATCCAAGTCCACCTCTTTCAAACCAGCGGACGAAATAGTCAAATTCCAAGTCCATCCAACGAACCCCACAAAAATGACCTCCATCGGGGCATAACTAAACCCCGATGTAGACACCGCACTCAGAGAATTCCTGCGAGAAAATTGGGATATTTTTGCCTAGCACCCTTCAGACATGCCAGGAATCCCACGCAGGCTGGCTGAGCACAGCCTGAACATCCTAAAAGGGTTTAAACCTGTTAAGCAGACTCTACGACGTTTCTCCGAACCCAAGAGACAAGCCATGGGAGAAGAGCTAGCAAAACTACTGGAAGCCGGATTAATCAGAGATATAAAACATCCGGACTGGCTAGCAAACCTGGTAATGGTACCAAAGAAGGACAAATCCTAGCGCCTATGTGTCGATTTCAAAGACCTAAATAAGGCCTGCCCAAAGGATCCTTTCCCACTCCCCCGAATTGATCAAATCATCGACGCCACCGTAGGACACGACTCATTGTGTTTCCTCGATGCATACTCTGGCTACCACCAAATCAAGATGGCAGAGTCAGACCAAGCCGCAACGGCATTCATCACCCCATACGGCCCATTCTGCTTCAACACGATGCCCTTCGGGCTCAAAAACACCGGTGCAACATATCAGCGCATGATTCAGACATGTCTGGCCAACCAGATCGGCAAAACAGTTGAAGCATACGTAGATGACGTGGTCGTCAAAACCAAACACGTCGATACTCTAGTAGACGACTTGAGGCTCATGTTCGACAATCTCCGAACATACGACATTAAGCTCAACCCGGAAAAATGCGTTTTTGGCATACCAGCCGGAAAGCTCTTGGGCTTCATCGTATCCGGTAGAGGAATTGAAGCAAACCCAGCCAAGATCCGAGCTCTGTCACAATTGGATACCCCAAAAGACCTCAAACAAATACAAAAATTGACAGGATGCGTGGCAGCTCTAAGGCGCTTTATCTCCCGCTTAGGAGAAAAGGCATTACCCCTCTATCGCCTCCTGCGGCGCACCGAACACTTCGAGTGGACAGATGCCGCCACGGCCGGACTCGAAGAAATAAAAGCCATACTGGCACCAAATCTGGTCCTGGCCGCGCCCAACACGGGCGAACCAATGCTATTATACATCGCGGCAACCCATCAAGTTATAAGCGCGGTGCTCGTCGTCGAACGAGAAACGGATGGACACAAGTTCCCTCTCCAAAAACCAGTTTACTACGTGTCCACTGTCCTAACTCCGTGCAAGTCACGGTACCCGCATTATCAAAAGATAGCGTACACGGTGTTCATGGCATCCCGGAAGCTGCGACACTATTTTCAAGAGTGTTCAATAACAGTGGCATCCGAAGTACCTCTTAATGATATTATAAACAACCGCGACGCAACGGGCCAGATTGCCAAATGGGCCATCGAGCTCCTCCCGTTCGACATAACTTACAAGCCAAGGCGAGCTATTAAGTCGCAGGTTTTGGCCGACTTATCGCCAAATGGACCGAAGCCGAGCTCCCTAAAGAGTACGGCGCATACTCCAACTGGATCATGCACTTCGACGGCTCCAAAATGTTGGTTGGCCTGGGGGCTGGCGTCGTTCTGACGTCCCCAACCGGAGATATAGTCCAATACGTACTTCAGATAATGTACACAGATTCCAACAACGCAGCCGAATATGAGGCCCTTCTACATGGTCTCCGGATGGCAGTCTCCATGGGCATTCGGCGCCTCGAGGTCCGCGGGGATTCAAACCTCGCAATATCCCAAATAAATGGAGACTTTGACGCCAAGGATCAGAAAATGGCAGCTTACCGCAACGCCGTCTTAAAGATGTCAGCTCGGTTTGAGGGGCTCAAATTTCATCACATAGCCCGGGAGAATAACCAGGCAGCAGACGTGTTGGCACGCATCAGCGCCAAGCGCGATGCCGTCCCTCCCAACATCTTCCTAGAGAGGCTGTTCAAGCCATCCGTATCATGGGAGGGAGAGTTCGGAAACAATAGCCCGGACACAACCACAGTGCCCCTCACCGAACACTCTGACAGAGTTGATGGCTCCGTCAACGAAACAACACCGTCAGCCCACACAATAATGGCAGTCATTGCCCCGTGGACAGAACCATTCCTAGCCTACTTAACTAAGCAGGAACTCCCCGAGGACCAAAACGAGGCCCGCTGCATAGTGCGGCGATCTAAAGCCTACAAAGTCCATGAGGGAGAGCTTTATAAGAAAAGCACAACCGGAGTCCTTCAAAGGTGTATCTCCGAAGAGGAAGGGCGAGACCTTCTGGCTGAAATTCATGCCGGACTTGGCGGGCACCATGCCGCAGCCCGGGCCCTTGTAAGAAAGGCCTTCCGTACCGGATTTTATTGGCCAACGGCCCGGGCAGACGCTCGGGACTTAGTGCAGCAATGCGTCGGTTGCCAGTTATTCGCCAACCAAAGCCATATGCCGCCTACTGCCCTACAAACTATACCCATTACCTGGCCTTTTGCGGTCTGGGGGCTTGACATGGTCGGACCCCTTAAAGGAGGAACCCACAAGCAAAAATATCTACTGGTCATGGTGGACAAATTCACCAAATGGATAGAGACCAAGCCTGTAAAGACGGCCGAATCTGGACCGGTGATAGACTTCATATCCGGGGTCGTACACCGTTACGGCGTCCCCCACAGCATCATAACTGACAATGGCACAAACTTCACGGCCGATAAAGTCAAAGCCTGGTGCAAAAACATGGGCATTAAGCTCGACTACGCTTCAGTCTATCACCCTCAAACCAATGGTCAAGTCGAGCGAGCCAACGGTCTCATTATGAGCGGCATCAAACCCAGACTAGTGCGATCCCTCAAGGAATCCAACACGCACTGGGTAGAGGAGCTTGACTCCGTACTCTGGGGGCTGCGGACCATGCCGAATCGCACTACCGGATTCACACCATTTTTTATGGTATACGGCGCAGAGGCAGTACTGCCATGCGACATAATTCATGACTCACCTCGAGTGCGCATGTACGAAGAAAGAGAAGCCGAGCTCGATTGGCAGGACAGCTTGGACGCATCGGAGGAGGAGCGCGACGTGGCAAAAGCTCGTTCCACATTCTATCAACAGCAGGCTCGAAGATATCATAGCAGAAAAGTACGGGCCAAAACTTATAACGTTGGCGAACTAGTTCTACGCCTGCCGGACAAGAAGAAGGACAAACTAAAGCCCAAATGGGAGGGTCCCTTCATAATCTACCAAGTACTGACTGGTGGAGCGTACCGTCTGCGAAACGCATCGAACAACCAACTCGAGCCGAACCCATGGAATGCAGCACGCCTACGAAGATTCTACGCCTAGCGCCGGACTCCGTGTTCGTCTCCTTCCTCTGTCCCCTGTTTATTTTTATTTTTATTTTTTCACATTAGCTGTCCGGGATTTCGCTCCCTCTCCCTACCTTTTTTCTCCCAAGCCCTTAGGGGCTTGCATGTGTGTTGTTCGCACATACTTCACGCGCCACCCGCGCTCATCATGCGTGGGGGCTTCTTTATCAGAAGTTTATATAGAACGGGCCTCATGCCCAAAACATGTGTGACACTTCCGCATGAACCTTTTATACACCATTATATGCATTGATATGACTTAAGTTTTGGCCAAGCTGGGTTGCCTGGCTCCTGTGCTTACCCCTATGTTCCCGTTCGTTCGGCTAGGTGGTAAAGGGAGCACCTCTACGATTGTTACTGCTGGGTCAGCCGGATGTGTACCTCAGACTGGGTGAAGCCGAAAGCTAGCGTTCTTAAGGGAATATTCGGTCGGTGAACTAAAAGATGATCTTTCGTGTTTATTTATCTGCCCCCAGATGCTTTTCTGCTCTTTTTAGCAGTTCGGACATGCACTTTAGGGCATGCCTCCCAGGGAAAGGAACCCCTAACGGAACTATTCTCCCTGGAAGATGTTTCTTACTAACCATGTAATATAACATAACTAGTTGGGCACTTGTCTGCTAAAGCAATTATGACCCCTACGCCTTGTCTCCCTGCATGCCCCGGTTCTTACATAATCGAGAGGGTATTCAGACACACTCCGGACTATAGGGTCCAGAGGTCGAAGCGAAAAGGTCCGCAATGACAAACGATCTACAATCCGGCTAGAAGGCATTTTTCATGTCACTTTAACTTACAGAGTGAATCTGACTCGGTATATTCTTCTTCAATACCATCCAATAGGCGGTCTAATTTACAGTCCTGTTGGGAATACTTTGCAGCCAACTCTACCTGGCCATATACTAAGCTGACAGGGATCTCCTTTCCGTCAGGACCCATAGGGCCGACCTCGGCCATGTGGTTTGGGTCAGCCTTCGTGTACCGAGTCTTCACCATGGCCCAGGCCTCCCTGGCACCTTGATGGCAGGCCGATATCTTCCACAACCGGAAGCGCTGCTGCACTCCCTCCAGCTTCTTTGTAAGCTCCCCAAGGCCTTCGGGCATGGAGAGGGGATGGCCACATAGCCTGAATGACGCTCTGCATTGCCTGCTGAACTCGTTCGTGCAGTTGCAACAGCTCGGGAAGAAGGTCTCCCATTGAACCGGGCATTTCCTCCGCAGGACGACCTATCAGCAGACCTACAAACATAGCTCTGTTAATCAACTTCCTCACCGAATTCTTTTTTCGAAGATTCATTCAAGCACTTACTAAAAATGCCGCGTCGAAGTCGCCGATTCTCCTTTACGGAAGCAGACAGCTGAATACGAACATCCTTTAGTTCCTCGCCCAGCTGGGTATTGGCGTCTTGAAGTTTGTTCTTCTCTTGCCTCACCCTCGTCAGCACGCTCTCGCCAGGCTTTAGTTAGCGTAGGAGTTGTTGCTTGTCTAGATTTACTCCGGCCCCATCTGCACTATTATAGTCAGAGTTGCACACCTGATGCACTTCATAACGGAATTATCTTTCGAAGCATATATTACCTGAGGGCGTCTTCTTGGCATTTTCTGAAGTGGCCAGTGCGGCCTTGAGTTGGGCCTTGCACTCTTCAAGCTCCTGGGACAGTTGCGTATTCTTGTTTGTAAGACACTGCATAGCACATGATCCTTAAAATAGTTATCTTCACTGTTTCAAGTCTCGGGGGCTACTGGCATATATAACCTTCAATTTTACTCACCTGTATGTCTTTTACATACTGCTCTGTGGCTCTGGCTAGACCATTTTGAGCGGCACGGAGATACACATCTCCTGTATTAAAGGCGTCCAACGCCTCTGGGGAAAAACATGTGTCACGAAGAACATTCTGGCGACGCCTGTGGTTCAGGGCACTCTCCACCTCTGAATTGGTGGCAGATAGCCCGTCTGCGTCCTCTGTCGGAGGAACGCTCGAGGTGCGCCCCGTGCCCATCTCCGCTTCCGGACCCGGCCTTGAACCTTGGCCGGCGGATATAGTCCGGCGGGCTCTCTTCTTTCTAAGAAAATCATGAGCGTTAGTAAGACTCAAGGGCGTAAACCCTAGGCGTTAAATTTGCATGCCGTACCGTTGCGCCAGAATATCGATCTGGTCCACACTTCTTTTTGACCCGCCTGGCTTCAGCGGCCCTTGTTGGCTGCCCACCGTGGGCTCGGCCTTCCGCCTCAAGGATTTACCCTACGAAACAAAATGCTATTAGTTCACGGCATTCAAGATAAAGCATGGGTGGATCTCCTTAAAAATACTGGGACTTCGGTCTCGGTTACCTTTGAGGCTGGAAGTAGTCTGGGATAGTCGGCTGTAATGGCCACTAGGGTGTTATCCCTACTCAATTGATGAAACACCCCGTCAATTAACTCCACACATAAGTCCGGATCCTCTTGGGAGTCCGGATCGAGGGACCGTTCCGGGTCCTCGGGTTGTGGAGGAGGGCTATTTATCTCCTTCACAGTCTGGCGCAGCTCCTGCGTTAACATTGTTAGACTAAGTACTCAATTACGGGAATTTCGAAAGCGGGTTGGCAGGTGTAAATGTTCGCTCACCCAACTGGGAGGATTGTACATGGAGAATCCGCCCTCCGGGTTGGCACGGAGGAATTCCTCTTCTTCTCCCTTGTACAAAGCGGATAAGATTCTCGTTAAAGTGGCGGCCAAATCTGGCCCCTTACGACTGCACCGGGTGGCATCATCCTCCCCGTTGAAATCCCACATGGGGTGGCCTCTGTATTGAAGCGGCTGCACCCCTCGCATAATGCATATGGCCATGACCTTGATCATGGTCAGTCCGGAATGAGCCAACAACCTTATCCGGCTCATCAGGTAAAGGACGTCCCTGTCAGTTTCCCTCTGAGGGTTCCGCGGGCGCCAGCTCAGGCGCTTCATCAACGGAGCATTATTGAACTTAGGAAGGCCGATCCGTACAGGGTCCGGCAGGGGGACATCATCTATATAGAACCACTCCGAGGGCCAGTCCTTGGACGTCCTCTTTGGGGTACCGGATAGATATCCGGTACCGGCGATGCGCCATAGTTTGGCTCCGCCCACTTGATAAATAGACCCCTCCTGAGAATAGGGCACGAGGCAAAACAACCTCTTCCACAGCATGAAATGGGCCTCAACGCCCAAGAACAGTTCGCAGAGGGCCACGAAGCCCGCAATGTGCAGAATGGAGGCGGGCGTGAGGTTGTGTAGCTGGAGGCCGTAGAACTCCAGCAACCCTCGGAGAAACGGATGAATTGGAAATCCGAGTCCTCTCGTCAAATAAGGGACTAGGCATACCCTCTCTCCTTGAGAGGGATTGGGGACACTCTCCGCCTGCTCTCCGCCACTATAGGTAGCAATCCCGGCTCGAACTGGGACCATATATGCTGGGGGGAGAAGGCCCTTGGACTGAAGCACTACTAGCTCGCTATGCGGGACGGAACACCGCCCCCAATCTCCGGGCCGAGGGCTGGAGAGGCGAGAGGAGGAGCTGCACCGACCGGCCATGGTGGAATGGATCTCTGTCGAAGGCACTCTGATGAAAGCTCGCGGAGGGAAGATGGTGTGAATTGGATCTAAATCCCCGTCTCTTTTATGGGCGGTTCATTAACGCAACCGGGGGGTAAATGAAAAAATCCCATGGCTTTTCGCATTAGTTTGACACGTGGAAGATGGTCATTATGGGGCACAGAAGCCAAGGAGGGCAGCACGCACTAGAAGCCGGATACTATTCGACGGGTACAGGGAATTTGAAGGAGAACCCGCCTTGCAATGCCGAAGACAACTTGCGCGCCGGACTTATCGTCATTGAAGCCTGGTTCGGGGGCTACTGAGGTAGTCCTGGATTAGGGGGTGTCCGGATGGCCGGACTATGACCTTTGGCCGGACTCCCGGACTATGAAGATGCAAGATTGAAGACTCCATCCCGTGTCCGGATGGGACTTTCCTTGGCGTGGAAGGCAAGCTTGGCGATACGATATGAAGATCTCCTCCCATTGTAACCGACTCTGTGTAACCCTAGCCCTCTCCGGTGTCTATATAAACCGGAGAGTTTTAGTCCGTAGGACGAACAACAATCATACCATAGGCTAGCTTCTAGGGTTTAGCCTCTCTGATCTCGTGGTAGATCCACTCTTGTACTACCCATATCATCAATATTAATCAAGCAGGAGTAGGGTTTTACCTCCATCGAGAGGGCCCGAACCTGGGTAAAAACATCGTGTCCCTTGTCTCCTGTTACCATCCGCCTAGACGCACAGTTCGGGACCCCCTACCCGAGATCCGCCGGTTTTGACACCGACAGCACTCGACTGACCAAAGTACTGATGGACGGTGGCAGTAGTCTGAACATCCTCTACGCTAAGACCTTGAAAGGTATGGGCATTCCGATATCCAAGCTTAGCGAGAGCAATATGAGTTTTCATGGTGTTATTCCTAGAAAGAAAGCCGAATCACTCGGCCAGATCGCCCTCGACGTGGTTTTCGGTGACTCGAAGCATTACCGTAAGGAGAAGTTGACATTTGAAGTCGTGGATTTTCAGAGTGCCTATCATGCCATTTTGGGCAGGCCAGCCTATGCACGCTTTATGGCTCGACCATGTTATGTGTATCTTAAACTGAAGATGTCTGGCCCCAAAGGTGTGGTCACAGTTACAGGCAATCGGCAGAAGGCTGAGGAATGTTTCCAGAAAGGTTCCAAGATCGCCAACGAACAGATGGCAGCAGTTGAATTCCAAGAATATCAGAAGAATGCAGATCCGAGTGATTTGCTTAGAGCCAAGAAGCCTGCCACAGATTCTGCATTCTAGTCGACTGGTGAGACGAATCCAGTTCATATTCACGCGATGGATCCCAATGCTGCACCGACTCATATATCAACGACGCTCGACAGCAAATAGGAAGAAGCGCTCATTCAGTTCCTCCGTGAGAACTAGGACATCTTTGCATGGAAACCTTCTGACATGCCAGGTGTGCCCAGGGGACTGGCCGAGCACCGTTTGCATGTCGACCCCAAAGTAAAACCTGTCAAAGAGCACCTTCGGCGGTCCGCCGTGCAGAAGAGGAAAGCAATTGGCGAAGAAGTGGCTTGACTGTTGGCAGCAGAGTTCATCCGTGAAATCTACCACTCCGAGTGGTTAGCCAATGTAGTCATGGTTCCTAAGAAGGATGATTCACTTTGTATGTGCATTGATTTCAAGCATATCAATCGGGCCTGCCCGAAAGATCACTTCCCTCTCCCTCGCATCGATCAGATTGTTGACTCGACTGTGGGGTGTGAGCGCTTGTCTTTCTTAGATGCGTATTCCGGATACCATCAGATCCGACTGTATGGTCCCGATGAAATAAAAACAGCCTTCATCACCCTGTTCGGGTGCTTTTGCTATGTCACCATGCCTTTTGGTTTGAAAAATGCCGGAGCCACATTCATGAGAATGATTCAGAAGTGCCTGCTCACTCAAATCAGTCGGAATGTGGAAGCGTACATGGATGACATTGTGGTCAAGTCTTGCAAAGGTTCCGACCTATTGACCGACCTTGCAGAAACCTTTGCCAACCTGAGGAGGTACGATATCAAGCTTAATCCGTCAAAATGCACGTTCGGAGTTCCAGGAGGAAAGTTACTCAGTTTTCTCGTTTCTGAACGAGGGATTGATGCCAATGCAGAAAAAGTTGATACCATCCTCCGAATGAAATGCCCCGTGCGAGTGCATGACGTTCAGAAGCTGACTGGTTGTCTGGCCGCCCTGAGTCAATTCATTTCTCGTCTCTGTGAAAAGGCCTTGCCTCTTTACCGACTGATGAAGAAGTCTGATAAGTTCGAGTGGACTGATGAAGCTGATGCAGTGTTTGCAGAGCTCAAAACCCTGCTTTCCACCCAGCCAGTGCTCGCTGTACCAATCAACAAAGAGCCTTTACTGCTTTACATTGCAGCCACTCGACAAGTTGTCAGCATAGTACTCACGATCGAGCGAGAAGAAGAAGGAAAAGCTTACAAGGTTCAACGCCAAGTCTATTATCTCTCTGAAGTTTTGACTCCATCCAAGCAACGATACCCACATTATCAGAAGCTTGTCTATGGAATATACATGACCATGAAGAAGGTTGCGCATTACTTCTCTGACCACTCCATTACAGTTGTCAGCGATGCGCCACTATCCAAAATTCTGAATAACAGAGACGCAACTGGTCGAGTGGCAAAATGGGCGATTGAACTCCTTCCACTAGATATCAAGTTCGAGGCAAAGAATGCCATCAAGTCCCAAGCAATTAAAGATTTCCTTGCCGAGTGGATTGAGCAGCAGTTGCCGACTCAAGTTCACTCGGAGCATAGGACTATGTTCTTTGATGGCTCCAAGATGCTGAATGGTTCAGGCGCTGGAGTAGTTTTGGTATCCCCCCGCGGAGACAAGCTTAGTTATGTTCTCCAGATTCATTTTGATTCCTCTAATAACAAAGCCGAATATGAAGCACTTCTATACGGGTTGCGTATGGCCATTTCACTTGGCGTCCGTTGCCTTATGGTCTACGATGACTCAGATTTGGTGGTTAACCAAGTGATGAAGGAATGGGATGTCAGGAGCCCAGCCATGACTGGTTATTGCAATGCAGTGAGAAAGCTGGAGAAGAGGTTTGAAGGTTTAGAGCTCCACCATATACCCCGACTGAAATATCAAGCTGCAGATGAGTTGGCCAAGATAGGTTCAAAGAGAGAGGCCATTCCGCGAAATGTGTTTCTGGAACATATTCATTCACCTTCAGTTCAGGAAGATCCTTTCACCGAAGAGGCACCGCAGCCTAAGAGTGCCACAAATCCGACTGAAGTTGAAATCCCAGTCGTGGTTGACTTAGTCATGGAGGTTTTGGTCATCACTCCCGACTGGACGGTGCCATACGTTGCTTACATTCTTAGGAAGGAACTCCCGGAGGATGAAGAAGAGGCTCGGCAGATCGTCCGACGGTCTAAAGCCTTTACGGTGATAAAAGGACAGTTGTTCAGAGAAAGTGTAACTGGGGCCTACCAGAAGTGCATCACGCCAGAAGAAGGCCGAATGATCCTCAACGATATTCACTCGGGGACCTGTGGTCACCATGCGTCCTCTCGGACCATCGTAGCCAAAGCATACCGAGCCGGATTTTACTGGCCGCACGCTAACGAGATGGCAAAGGAAATAGTGGACAAGTGTGAAGGTTGTCAGTTTTATTCCAACATGTCCCACAAACCTGCGTCAGCTCTGAAGACTATTCCACTCTTCTGGTATTTTACTGTTTGGGGACTGGACATGCTTGGACCTCTGAGGACAGGCAGGAGTGGATTTACTCATGTGCTGGTAGTAGTCGACAAGTTCACCAAATGGATCGAAGCCAAGACCATCAAAAGCCTTGAAGCAAGCACAACCGTGAGTTTCATTAGAGAACTTATATTCAGATATGGCGTTCCACACAGCATCATCATGGATAACGGTTCGAACTTCGATTCTGACGAATTCAAAGCCTTTTGTTCCTCCCAAGGCACGAGGGTCGATTACGCTTCGGTCGCCCATCCCCAGTCGAATGGACAGGCTGAGCGAGCGAATGGATTGATTCTCAAAGGGCTGAAGCCTCGGTTAATGCACGACCTCAAGCACGTGACAGGGGCTTGGGTCGACGAGCTCCTGTCGGTGCTTTGGGGGCTGAGGACAACCCCCAATCGGTCGACTGGATGAACTCCATTCTTTTTAGTCTACGGAGCCGAAGCCATTTTGCCGAGCGATTTGCTCCACAACGCTCCCCAAGTCAAACTCTTCTCAGAAGAAGAAGTAGAGCGAGCTTGACAAGATGCAGTCGACCTCTTGGAGGAGGAAAGAGAGATGGCCTTGATCCGTTCGACCATTTATCAGCAAGACTTACGTCGATTCCATGCCAAGAACGTAAAGGGTCGTGCATTCTAGGAAGGGGACTTGGTCCTCCGAGTGGATCAACAGAAGCCACACAAGCTCGCCCCCGCTTGGGAAGGCCCTTTCGTCATCACCAAGGTGCTCCACAACGGAGCATACCGTCTCTTCAACGTCGAACACAACAAAGATGAGCCGCGTGCCTGGAATGCGGATCTGCTCCACCTTTTCTATTCTTAAATATTTAGACTGATCAGATGTAATAAGAAATACCTTTTAGTTTGGCTATCAAAAGACATAATTTACTTCTTCCGGATGATTGTTGTTTATTTCTTTTGTGTACATTACCTTAGCCACGAATCTACTTCGCCTAAGACGAAGTGATAAAAATCCTACCAAGTGACGAGTCTGCCTCTCACTCGGGGGCTTAGCTGCAGCCCAGTGCTCGCCTAAGTGATAAAAATCCTACCGAGTGATGAGTCTGGATCTCACTCGGGGGCTTAGCTGCAGCCCAGTGCTCGCCTAAGTGATAAAAATCCTACCGAGTGATGAGTCTGCCTCTCACTCGAGGGCTTAGCTGCAGCCCAGTGCTCGCCTAAGTGATAGAAATCCTACCGAGTGACGAGTCTGTCTCTCACTCGGGGGCTTAGCTGCAGCCTAGTGCTCGCCTAAGTGATAAAAATCCTACCGAGTGATGAGTCTGCCTCTCACTCGGGGGCTTAGTTGCAGCCCAGTGCTCGCCTAAGTGATAAAATTCCTACTGAGTGACAAGTCTGCCTCTCACTCGGGGGCTTAGTTGCAGCCCAGTGCTCGCCTAAGTGATAAAAATCCTACCGAGTGACGAGTCTGCCTCTCACTCGGGGGCTTAGCTGTAGCCCAGTGCTCGCCTAAGTGATAAAAATCCTACCGAGTGATGAGTCTGCCTCTCACTCGGGGGCTTAGCTGCAGCCCAGTGCTCACCTAAATGATAAAAATCCTACCGAGTGACGAGTCTGCCTCTCACTCGGAGGCTTAGCTGCAGCCCAGCGCTCGCCTAAGTGATAAAAAATCCTACCAAGTGGAGAGCGATCCTCCCACTCGGGGGCTTAGCTGCAGCCCAGTGCTCGCCTAAGTGATAGAAATCCTACCGAGTGACGAGTTTGCCTCTCACTCGAGGGCTTAGCTGCAGCCCAGTGCTCGCCTATGTGATAAAAAATCCTACCGAGTGGAGAGCAATCCTCCCACTCGGAGGCTTAGCTGCAGTCCCGTACTCGCCTAAGTTTGAAAAAATTCTACTGAGTGAAGAGCAATCCTCTCACTCGGGGGCTTAGCTGCAGCCCAGTGCTCGCCTAAGTGATAAAAAATCCTACAGAGTGGAGAGCGATCCTCCCACTCGGGGGCTTAGCCGCAGTCTTGTACTCGCCTAAGTTTGAAAAAATCCTACCGAGTGGAGAGCGATCCTCCCACTCGGGGGCTTAGCTGCAGTCTCGTACTCGCCTAAGTTTGAAAAAATCCTACCGAGTGGAGAGCAATCCTCCCACTCGGAGGCTTAGCTGCAGTCCCGTACTCGCCTAAGTTTGAAAAAATCCTACCGAGCGAAGAGCAATCCTCCCATTCGGAGGCTTAGCTGCAGCCCAGTGCTCGCCTAAGTTTTGAAAAACCCTACCGAGTGGTGAGTAGACCTCTCACTCGGGGGGCTTAGCTGCAGCCCAGTGCTCATCTAAGTTTGAAAAATTCCTACCGAGTGGTGAGCGAACCTCCCGCTTGGGGGCTTAGCCGCAGTCTCGTACTCGCCTAAGTTTTGAAAAACCTTACCTGATCGGTCGACTGAAACGTCAAGACCATTGTTGAGTGCCTTGCTGATGAGCTGATCAATGCTACTCAAGGATCACCCGATCAGTCGACTGGAATGTCAAGGCCATTGCTAAGTACCTTGCTGCTGAGCTGATCAATGCTACGCAAGGATCACCGGATTGGTCGACTGGAATGTCAAGACCATTGATGAGTGCCTTGCTGATGAGCTGATCAATGCTACTCAAGGATCACCCGATCGGTCGACTGGAACGTCAAGGCCATTGCTGAGTGCTTTGCTGATGAGCTGATCAATGCTACGCAAGGATCACCGGATCGGTCAACTGGAATGTCAAGACCATTATTGAGTGCCTTGCTGATGAGCTGATCTATGCTACTCAAGGATCACCCGAACGGTCGACTGGAACGTCAAGACCATTGCTGAGTACCTTGCTAATGAGCTGATCAATGCTACTCGAAGATCGCTCGATCAGGCGACTGGCCATTCTTCTCCAGAAGCTGCATCAAGCAAACGGACAACAATTCGAGAGAAAAGCGAATTTCATTCGAAGACAGACACAATATATGAGGTGATAAATCCAAAGTTTCTTAACCGCAGAATAAAGTGCTCGGGCACCAAGCCCGAAGGAGTTTTAATGGTTACAAATCCACTCGGCATTTCGAGGCAAATAAAAGTGATGGCATAATGTTTTTAAATCACTCGGCGGGAGAAGGGCTGGCCGGGTCGCAAAAGCTGTCAAGATCGATGTTGTCGGCGATGCGAGTGGCTGCCTCGGGGAAAGTGTCCATGAAGTCCTGGAAGGAGTGCTTCTTGGTGTTCGCCACTTTGAGAGCTGCCAGCTTTTCTTCCTCAGCCTCCTTGCAGTGCACTCGGACCAAAGACAAGGCGACGTCAGCACCACAACGGGCAGAAGATTTCTTCCACTCTTGCACTCGGTCTGCGATCTGATTTAGCCGAGTCATCAAGGACTCGAGGTCTTGAGATATTTCTGCCTGAGGCCAGAGTTCGGTGTCCACTCGGACCATCGCCGCCTTCAGCCGAGCCAGATAGTCGACTGCACCATCCAAGCGCGATTCTAGTCGAAGCAAGTTCATCGCAACTTCATCTTTCATGGGACAGTTGATAGGGTCGAGACCTGTCTCGACCCGTCCAGTTTCAGCCTCGAAGTCCTGACAGAGTTCTGTTTCATCACAACAAACAATGAGTCGACAGTATTGCAAATCTTAGTCGACGACAGTTATTTAACTGAACAGACATACCTTCAAGCTTCAGGACAAGCTTTGCCGCAAGTTGTTCCAAATGAAACTCTAGCTTGCCAGTCTTGGTCCTGAGACCCTCAACTTCAGTGGTCAGGTTCTCCTTGTCCTTCCTCAGTTGTTCGACTTCACGATTGGCGTCCGAGATAGCCGTCTTCAATGTCGCGTTCTCGTCCTCCAACTTGCCGACTGAAGCCAGCTTCTCGTCCGCAAGCTTCGTCTTCTCGCGTGCTTCCTTCTGAGCTGCCGCCAGATCCAAATACTTCTGCTTCAAAGCTTCCTTCATCCTTGAGGGAGTCCTGGATTAGGGGGTGTCCGGATAGCCGTACTACCATCATCAGCCGAACTATCACCGGCCGGACTATCATCATCGACTGGACTCCAAGACTATGAAGATACAAGATTAAAGACTTCGTCCCGTGTCCGGATGGGACTTTCCTTGGCGTGGAGGGAAAGCTTGGCGATACGGATATGTAGATCTCCTACCATTGTAACCGACTCTATGTAACCCTAGCCCTCTCTGGTGTCTATATAAACCGGATGGCTCTAGTCCGTAGGACACAACAACAACCATTACAATCATACCATAGGCTAGCTTCTAGGGTTTAGCCTCCTTGATCTCGTGGTAGATCCACTCTTGTAAACATCCACAATATCAATATCAATCAAGCAGGACGTAGGGTTTTACCTCCATCAAGAGGGCCCGAACCTGGGTAAAACATCGTGTCCCTTGTCTCCTGTTACCACCCGCCTAGACGCACAGTTCGGGACCCCCTACCCGAGATCCGCCGGTTTTGACACCGACATTGGTGCTTTCATTGAGAGTTCCTCTGTGCCGTCACCGATAGGAAGGATGCCTCCTCCCGTCTTCAAGGATGGTATTTTTGCCAAAGGAGCCTTGGCCGCCGGCCAAACTATCCGGCTAGGTGGTTTTCTTATGACCGCCTGTCCGGCCATCGCTTCGACAATGACCTCTCAAGTCGTCAAAAGCAATCTTCACGTCAGCTCGGAATTCGCCGAGCGGCTGGATCCAATAGAGCTCTCGTCCGTGAACGAGCTCTTGGATCGCATCGCCGCCCTGGGAGTCGCTACAGACTACAATCATATTGGGCTTAAAACCCATCTGAGAGAGATCAACTCTCCCCATGTCACCCACCACGTTGCAGTGGTAGAGGAACAATGCGGCGACTCTTCTCCTATATTGAAAACTAGTCATGTCCGGGCTCCCGAACCCCCATGCCGGATTCCCGCGGAGGGACGGACTTCGATCAAGCACTGAACTTAAAGTCAGGCATCAGACCAGACTCATTGGACAACGTCCAGCAATCCAAGCTTCCAAATTTGGAAACTTCTCGGCCTTCGAGCCTTGAGATGGGTAGGGTTCCGGACTTAATTCCACCCACCCGCCCAGACATATGCGATCTATCTCTAATCCGGCAAGAGCCCGCTGAGACAGTACATCACTACTGGGCCAGATTCCTCCTGGTTATGGACAGGATAAAGGACTGCCGAGAGGAAAACGCAATCTCAGTTTTTTGCAATAATTGCACGGACGAGGGAATCTTGAACGCCGTCAGCCGTCGTGAAATTACACGCTTCGCCGACCTGGCGTCCATAGTACGAAAGTACTGTGCGATGGAGAGTTTCTGGACAACCGAAAATAAGTTTTGGGACAATCCGGCCCCGAATACAACCCTAGTCCACAACAAAAGGGTGCATTACACTCAAGCACCAGATACAAAAACCAAAAAGCAAAAACCCCATAAAGGGCACGGAACCGTACTGGAGGGATGGCTTAGCGGACCCTGTAAAATTCACAGTACAGAAGGCGCCGTCCCAACACATAGCCTTCGAGCATGTTGGATATTACGGCAGGTGGCCAAAAGTGGAGAGGAGCTTCTAGCCCTGGAAAACCACTCCAACAACATCGGTACGGTATCAATAGTCTTCGAGACTTTCGCATCAAATAATATGCGGAAACGAACAATCCGCAGCCTCGCCGAAGTCTACCAAGTAGCAACAACCAATCCATGGAGTGACACAGCCATTACCTTCAACGCCAGCGACGAACCTAAATTCCGAACAGCCCGAGCTCCAGCCGCACTGGTACTTAGTCCAATAGTGGACGGCTTTCGACTTACAAAGGTCCTCATGGATGACGGCAGCGGATTAAACCTCATCTACGAGGAAAGCCTTCAAAAAATGGAAATAGACTGGAGCCGCATTGAGCGAAGCAGCACAACCTTTAGAGGAATAATCCCTAGCCGGGAGGCGCGCTGCACAGGAAAAATCACACTCGATGTGGTATTCGGCTCGCCGGACAATTACAGATCTGAAGAAGTCACGTTCCAAGTGGCCCCGTTCAACAGCGGATATCACGCTATATTAGGACGAGAGGCATTCACAATTTTTCAAGCCATACCCCATTACGGGTACATGAAGCTCAAAATGCCTGGGCCCGGCGGAATAATCACTCTAGTCAGTGATCCGGACATAGCTCTCCGCGCCGAAAACAAGACAGCCGCATTAGCCTTAGAGGCACTATCCGAAGCCCTAGCGGCAGAGGAACTCACCGCGCTGCGCTCTATGGTGAATAGGGACGATGTGATACTCGATAAGAGATCCAAGTCCACCTCCTTTAAACCAGCAGATGAAATAATAAAATTCCAGGTCCACCCAATGGACCCGACAAAGACGGCCTCCATCGGGGCACAATTGAACCCTGATGTAGACGCCGCACTGCGAGAATTCCTTCGGGAAAATTGGGACATTTTTGCCTGGCACCCCTCGGATATGCCCGGAATCCCACGCAGATTGGCAGAACATAGCCTAAACATCCTAAAAGGATTCAAGCCAGTCAAACAGGCTCTTCGACGATTTTCCGAACCCAAAAGACAGGCAATGGGAGAAGAGCTAGCCAAACTATTGGAAGCCGGATTCATTAGAGACATCAAACATCCGGATTGGCTAGCAAACCTGGTAATGGTACCAAAGAAGGACAAATCCTGGCGCCTATGTGTCGATTTCAAAGACCTAAATAAAGCCTGCCCAAAGGATCCCTTCCCCCTCCCCCGCATCGACCAAATCATCGATGCCACTGCAGGGCACGATTCATTCTGCTTCCTAGACGCATACTCCGGCTATCACCAAATCAAGATGGCAGAAGCGGATCAAGTCGCAACGGCATTCATTACTCCATATGGACCATTCTGCTTCAACACGATGCCCTTCGGACTTAAAAACGCCGGCACAACATATCAGCGCATGATTCAGACATGTCTGGCTACCCAGATCGGCAAAACAGTAGAGGCATACGTAGATGATGTAGTCATCAAAACTAAACACGTCAAAACTCTAGTAGACGACTTGAGGGTCACATTTGACAACCTCCGAGCATATGATATTAAGCTGAACCCGGAAAAATGCATTTTCGGCGTACCAGCCGGAAAGCTCCTAGGCTTCATTGTATCCGGCAGAGGAGTTGAAGCAAATCCGGCCAAGATCCGAGCTCTATCACAGCTAGATATTCCAAAAAACCTAAAACAGATCCAGAAATTGACTGGATGCATGGCGGCCCTTAGCCGCTTTATCTCCCGCTTAGGAGAAAAGGCATTGCCCCTATATCGCCTCCTCAGGCACACCGAACACTTCGAGTGGACGGATGCTGCCACCGCCGGACTCGAAGAAATAAAGGCCATATTGGCAACGAATCCGGTCCTGGCTGCGCCCAACCTGGGCGAACCAATGTTGTTATACATCGCAGGAACACATCAAGTTGTAAGCGCGGTACTCGTCGTCGAACGAGAGATATAAGGGCATAAATTCCCTCTTCAAAAACCAGTGTACTACGTATCCACTGTGTTAACTCCCTGCAAGTCCCGTTACCCGCACTATCAGAAGATAGCGTATGCGGTGTTCATGGCATCCCGGAAGCTCCGTCACTACTTTCAAGAGTGTTCGATAACAGTGGCCTCCGAAGTACCACTTAACGACATTATAAACAACCGCGACGCAACGGGCAGGATTGCAAAATGGGCCATTGAGCTCTTACCATTCGATATAACTTACGAACCTCGGCAAGCTATAAAGTCACAAGTTTTGGCTGACTTTGTCGCCGAATGGACCGAAGCCGAACTCCCTAAAGAGTACGGTGCATACTCCAATTGGATTATGCACTTCGACAGCTCTAAAATGATGGCCGGACTGGGGGCTGGCGTCGTATTGACGTCCCCGACCGGTGACACAGTCCAATACGTACTTCAAATAATGTACACGGACTCCAACAACGCAGCCGAATATGAGGCCCTTTTACACGGTCTCCGGATGGCAATCTCCATGGGCATTCAACGCCTAGAGGTGCGCGGGGATTCAAACCTTGCAATATCCCAAATAAATGGAGACTTCGATGCCAAGGATCCAAAAATGGCAGCATATTGCAACGCTGTCCTAAAAATGTCAGCTCGGTTCGACGGACTCGAATTCCATCACGTAGCCAGGGATAATAACCAAGCGGCCGACGTATTGGCACGCATCGGCGCAAAACGTGACGCTGTCCCTCCAAACATCTTCCTGGAACGGCTGTTCAAGTCATCCGTACTATGGGAAGAGGATTCCGGAAATAACAAACCGGAAGCAGCCACACCAACCGACACAGAGCAATTTGACATAAACGGCGATTCTGCCGCTAAAATAACACCTTCAGCCCATGACATAATGGCCGTAATCGCCCCGTGGACAGAACCATTCCTAGCCTACTTACTTAGGCAGGAACTTCCCGAAGACCAAAATGAGGCCCGCTGCATAGTTCGGCGATCTAAAGCCTACAAGGTCCACAAGGGAGAACTTTATAAAAAAAGCACAACCGGAGTCCTTCAAAGGTGTATCTCCGAAGAGGAAGGGCGAGACCTCCTGGCTGAAATTCATGTCGGACTAGGTGGACACCACGCTGTAGCTCGGGCTATTGTAGGAAAGGCATTCCATACAGGATTTTATTGGCCAACCGCCCGGGAAGATGCTCAGGACTTAGTCCAAAGATGCGTCGGCTGTCAGCTCTTTGCCAATCAGAGCCATATGACACCCACCGCCCTCAAAACTATACCCATTACCTGGCCGTTCGCGGTCTGGGGGCTTGACATGGTTGGACCACTTAAAGGGAGAACCCACAAGCAACGATACCTATTGGTCATGATGGATAAATTCACCAAATGGATAGAGGCCAAGCCAGTCAAAATGGCAGAGTCCGGACCAGTGATAGACTTTATATCCGGAGTAGTACACCGTTACAGTGTCCCCCACAACATCATCACCGATAACGGCACGAATTTTACGGCCGACGAGGTTAAATCATGGTGCAAATATATGGGCATTAAGCTCGATTACGCTTCAGTCTATCATCCTCAAACCAACGGTCAAGTGGAACGAGCAAATGGTCTAATAATGAGCGGCATTAAACCCAGATTAGTGCGGTCCCTTACGAAATCAGGCACGCACTGGGTAGAGGAGCTCGACTCCGTACTCTGGGGGCTGCGGACAACGCCCAACCGTACTACCGGATTCACACCATTTTTTATGGTGTACGGCGCAGAGGCAGTTCTGCCCTGCGACATTATTCATGACTCTCCTCGAGTGCGCATGTATGAAGAAAGAGAAGCCGAGCTGGATCGGCAGGACAGCTTGGACGCATTGGAGGAAGAACGCGACGTCGCCAAAGCTCGTTCCACATTCTATCAGCAACAGGCTCGAAGATATCAAAGCAGAGAAGTACGGGCCAAGACTTACAATGTTGGCGAACTAGTTCTACGCCTGCCGGACAAGAAAAAGGACAAGCTCAAGCCCAAATGGGAGGGGCCCTTCATTATCGATCAAGTCTTGACCGGCGGAGCGTACCATCTACGAAATGCGTCGGATAACCGACTCGAGCCGAACCCATGGAACGCAGCCCGCCTCCAAAGATTCTATGCCTAGCGCCGGACTAAGAGTTCGTCCTCTTCCCCTGCTCAAATTTTTTATACTTCAGCTGTCTTTTATTTCTCTTTCTTCTCTTAATCTCCTATCAAAAAGCCCTTAAGGGCCTACTTGCATATTGTTCGCACACACTTGATGTGCCATCCGCACTCATTATACCTGGGGGCTTCTTTACCAGAAGCTTAAATTATAAGGGCTTTATGCCCAGCACATGTGTCAAGCTTCCACATGTACCTTTTATTCGCCATTATATGCATCATATGACTTAAGTTTTGGCCAAGCTGGGTTGCCTGGCACCTGTGCTTACCCCTACGTTCCCGATTGTTCGGCTAGGAGGTAAAGGGAGCACCTCTGCGATTGTTACTATCGGGTCAGCCGGATGTGTACCTCAGACTAGGTGAAGCCGAAAGCTAGCGTTCTTAAGGGAATATTCGGCCGGTGACTTGAAAGATGATTTTACCTACTTATTTATCTGCCCCCAGATGTTTTTCTGCTTTTTTCGCAGTCCGAACATGCACTTTAGGGCATGCCACCCCCAGAGGAAAGGAACCCTTAACAGAACTATTCTCCCTGGAAGATGTTTCTTACTAACCATGTAATATAACATAACTAGTTGGGCACTTGTCTGATAAAGCACTAATGACCCCTACGCCTGGTCTCCATGCATACCCCGATTGTTTCATAACCGAGAAGGTATTCGGACACACTCTGGACTCTAGGGTCCCGAGGTCGAAGCGAAAAGGTCGGCAAAGACAAACGATCTACAATCCGGCTAGAAGGCATTTTACATGTCATTTTATAATACATTGTCAAATTGACTGACTGTATTCTTCCTCAATCTCGTCTAACAGGCTGTCTAATTTACAGTCCTGTTGGGAAAACTTAGCGGCCAACTCTACTTGGCCGTATACTAAACTTACAGGTATCTCCTTCCCATCGGGCCCCACAGGTCCGACCTCGGCCATGTGGTTGGGATCCGCCTTCTTGTACCGCGTCTTTACCATGGCCCAGGCCTCCCTGGCACCTTGGCGGCAGGCCGAAATCTTCCATAAATGGAAGTGCTGCCGCACTCCCTGAAGCTTCTCCGCAAGCTCCCCGAGACCCTCGGGTAAGGAAAAGGCTGGCCATAAAGCCTGGATGACGCCGCTCATTGCCTGCCGAACTCGTTCGATCAGTTGCAACAATTCGGGAAGTTGATCACCCGTTGATACGGGCATCTCCTCTACAGGGCGACCTGTGAGTATACCTACAGACATATTTTGTCAATTGACTTCCTCGCCGAACTCTTCTTTTCAAAGGAGTTCGCTCAAGCACTTACTATAGATGCCGCGACGAAGCCGCTGATTCTCCTTAACGGTGCCAGACAGCTCAGCCCGAACGCCTTTCAGCTCTTCTCCAAGCTGGGCATGGGCATCCTGAAGCTTGTTCCTTTCGTGCTGCACCTTATGCAGCACCCTCTCGCCGGCCTTCAGCTGGCGCAGAAGTTCTTGCCTGTCCGAATCTTGTCCAGCAGCACCTGCAACGTCATTATCAGACTTGCGCACAGGCCAAACACTACTTATCTTTTTAAATAATGTGTTACCAAGAGAGGTCCCTGTGTTTCCTCCTGCGGCAGCGAGTGCGGCCCCAAGTTGAGCCTTACACTCTTGCAGCTCCTGAGACAGTTGGGTATTCTTCTCGGTAAGACCCTGCGTTTCATATGATCCTCAAATCAGTTAATATAAGTACTTTAAGTCTCGGGGGCTACTGGCATATATAACTATTAAATTCTCTTACTCGTATGTCTTTTACATACTGCTCCGTGGCTCTGGTCAAACCATCTTGAGCGGCACGGAGGTGCGCGTCCCCTGCGTTAAAGGCATCCAACGCCTTAGGGGAGAAGCACGCGTCACGAAATACTGTTCGGCGGCGCCTATGGTTCATGGCGCTCTCCATCTCAGACTTGGTGGCGGATAGTCTGTCGACATCCTCCGTTGGAGGAGCATCCGGCTCGCGCCTTGCGCTCGCCTTCCCCTCCGGACCAGGCGCTGGAGCTTGGCTGGTAGAGGCCGGATTGGCAATCTCTGCGCCCGCAGTCCGGCGGGCGCTCTTCCTCCTATAAATGTCATGAGCACTCAAACGCTTCCTAGGAACGTTGCTCTAAATAATGAATTGTGAGCTATACCTTTGCGGTGACGTTTTAGTCCGCGCCGCGCTCCTCTTCCGCCTACTGGTCCGGACTGACCTTTGCTGGTCAGCCACCGCGGGCTCGGCTTCTCGCCCTAGGGGCGCCTCCTGCACAGCGCCATCATATACGGTGGTCAGAAATAAGCAAGGAAGAAATGACGGTGTCAGGACTTCGGTCGCAATCACCTGGGAAGCCGGATATAGTTCGGGATAGTCAGCCGTGATGGCAACTAAAGCATTGTCCATGCTGAGCTGGTGGAACACCCCGTCGATTAGCTCCACCATTATGTCTGGATCCTCTTCGGAGGCCGGATCCCGGGATCTCTCTGGATCCTCGGGTTGCGGAGCCGGACTTAGCATGTCCTCCGCGATCCGGTGCAGCTCCTGCGTCGAAAGAAGAACACAGTATAAGAAACTTAAGTTTCAAAAAGCATGGGTCGGGCATGCAGAGTGTTCGCTTACCCAAGGCCGGGGATTATTCATGGAGAACCCATTTAACGGGTTCGTCCGAAGGAAATCCTCCTTCTCCCCCTTATACAGGCCGGTCAGGATCGTCACCAGGTCTTCGACCGAATCCGGCCCTTGGCGGCCGTGATGGGTGGCATCGTCCTCCCCGTTGAAATCCCACATGGGGTGGCCCCTGTATTGTAGTGGCTGCACCCCCCGCATAATGCATGTTGCCATGACTCCAATCATGGTCAACCCGGAATGGGCCAGTAACCTTATTCGGCCCATCAAATGATGGACGCTCTTGTCTTCCTCCAGTTGGGGGCTCTGCGGACGCCAACTAAGGCGTTTCTTCAGAGGAGCATTGCTGAACTCCGGGAGGCCGATCCGAACAGGGTCCGGCAGCGGAGCGTCTTCTATATAAAACCATTTGGAAGGCCAGTCTTCGGACGCCTTCTTAGGGGTTCCGGATGGATATCCGGTCCCGGCAATGCGCCATATTTCGGCGCCGCCCACTTGATATATGGACCCCTCGTGAGAGCGGGGCACAAGACAGAACAACCTCTTCCACAACGCGAAATGGGGCTGGACGCCCAGGTACAGCTCGCAAAGAGCTACGTAACCCGCAATATGTAGGATTGAGGCGGGCGTGAGGTGATGAAGCTGGAGTCCGTAGAACTCCAGGAGCCCGCGGAGGAATGGATGTACAGGAAATCCGAGCCCCCTTATCAGATAGGGGACGAAGCATACCCGCTCCCCTTTGTTGGGACTTAGGGTAGCCTCCGCCTGCTTCCCACCTTTGTAGGTGGCCAGCCCGGCTCGAACCGGAACCATGAAGGCCGGAGGGAGATATCCCCCCGCTTGGAGCTTCACCAGCTCGTTGTGCGGAACAGAGCATGTCCTCCAATCTCCCGGCAAAGGGCTGGGAGCGCGAGAAGAGGAGCCGCGTTGACGGTCCATGATGGAATGGATTCTTGGTCGAAAGCGCTCCGATGAGTATTCGCGGGAGGAAGATGGTGATTTGGATCTGGATTCTTGCCTCTCTTATAGGCAGATTATTCGCACAACTAGGGGGTAAAACATAAAAGACACCCTGGCTTTTCGCATTCGTGCGATGCGTGGAAGAAGACCATTATTGTGCGTGGAAGCCAAGACGCGCAACATTGATGAGGAAGCCGGACACTGTTCGGCAGGTACATGGAACTTGAAGGAGAACCCGCCTTGCAACGCCGAAGACTATACACACGCTGGACTTATCGTCATTGAAGCCTGGTTCGGGGGCTACTGAGGGAGTCCTGGATTAGGGGGTGTCCGGATAGCCAGACTACCATCATCAGCCAAACTATCACCGGCCGGACTATCATCATCGACCGGACTCCAAGACTATGAAGATACAAGATCGAAGACTTCGTCCCGTGTCCGGATGGGACTTTCCTTGGCGTGGAGGGCAAGCTTGGCGATACGGATATGTAGATCTCCTACCATTGTAACCGACTCTATGTAACCCTAGCCCTCTCCGGTGTCTATATAAACCGGATGGCTCTAGTCCGTAGGACACAACAACAACCATTACAATCATACCATAGGCTAGCTTCTAGGGTTTAGCCTCCTTGATCTCATGGTAGATCCACTCTTGTAAACATCCACAATATCAATATCAATCAAGCAGGACGTAGGGTTTTACCTCCATCAAGAGGGCCCAAACCTGGGTAAAACATCGTGTCCCTTGTCTCCTGTTACCATCCGCCTAGACGCACAGTTCGGGACCCCCTACCCGAGATCCGCCGGTTTTGACACCGACAATCCTCTCTAAAGAAACAACACTCTTCAGACGGGACTGAAGTTGGCGATTTTCACTACGCACATATGTTTGTGTGAATTCACTCGGTTCAAAGAGACTGAAAGAAAAACCAGGGCGAGCGTGAAGCTACAAAGCAGACAAAATGGCCGAGTGATTACCTCATATGATGGCTGTTTCTTCTTGAGCTTTCTTCAGATTCTTCTTCGCAAGTTCGAGGTCAAGTTCAACACTGATATGCTTCTTCTTTAATTCGGTGAGACGAGCTCCAAGATCACAAGACCTCTGCAGCCAGAAAGACACACATGTCAGTCGACACATATAAGCAACAGTGAAGGAAAAGATTTACTCTAAGACTACTGCCGAATCAAATATTCAACAGTAGTCTCGGGGACTACACCCAGTGGGTGCACTTAGCATGCCCCCACTGGATCAGATCGATACTCATCAGACCTCAGTCGACTGCCAGCAGCCGACCATGGTCTCGGGGACTACACCCAGTGGGTGCACTCGACGTGCCCCCACTGATTCGGAAAGTGCAAAATCGAAGATTTCTTGAGTTCTAAACGAAGGAACACCCAGTGGGTGATCATATATAAAGCAACGTTCAAAAGTTTAGTGAGAAGTTTACTGACCTGGACATTGGTCTGAAGGGCAGTGCTGGCATTGTAGGCTATCTGACTAGCTTCATGCATCACTTTCACCTGCTCCATGACAAGATTCTCCTGGCGAAGAGCTTCCCTAGCGGCACTCGGCGAGTCGTCTGGAGTTTGATATGTAGCAAAGAGGGATGGCTCTAGAGGGGTCAAAGTAGTGGCCGGGTCGGATGAGTGGAGTTGCGCCGGTGCAACAGGCGTCTGTGCAGTCGACCCCGACGGACGATCAATCGTCAACGGGTTAGCAAATGTGATGTTAGTCCGAGCTATCGCCTGAGGTGCCAGTGTCGACTGAGGGATTTGGACTTCAAGTCTCCTTCTGCTCGAACCTCCACTCTTCTTATTCCTCTCCTGTAGAGGCACTTCTTCTTCCTCGTCATCAGGAAGCACAACGATGTCTTGCGGAGCTACATAAGAAGAGAAGTATCAAATTTTCAGTCAATCGACCTCCCACTCAGTTAAACAG
Organism: Triticum aestivum; assembly: GCF_018294505.1. Taxonomy (NCBI): domain Eukaryota; kingdom Viridiplantae; phylum Streptophyta; class Magnoliopsida; order Poales; family Poaceae; genus Triticum; species Triticum aestivum. The sequence goes on from NC_057807.1 coordinate 544,024,104, forward strand.
GACTGGGTTGGATGAACTTACCAGCTCCTGAGGTGGCTTCTTCGTCTTCTGGTGCCTTGTTAACGTCCATGTCAGTGGTAGCAGAGGCGGGGCTAGAAGGACACAAGAATTAGTCAGTCGGATCGAGAGAACCTTCAGTCGACTTACGAAAACGCAAACAAGATACCCACCCTGAGGCGACGGGGACGTCCATCTTGATTCACGGCAATGTCTTTCGGGTCTTGGAGGGGGCGACTTTAGGCTGCTTAGCCACATTGTCCGTCGGCTCTAGAGTCGACGTCCGAGTGTGTTTCTGGGTGGTGGCACTCGGAGCCACACTCTTCACACGACCGCCGGATGGATTGTGTTGCTGCTTGGATCGACGCTCGAAGCGCGGCAGCGAGTCGACCTCTTCCTCCTCGTCCGATTCCTTGCTCTCCTCCTCCTCCTCTTCATTCGGGGATTCCCACTCTCCACTCTCCTCCGTGCTACCCTTCCCCTCCTGGTCTGGCACCAAGGCCTATTCGCCGTTGGGAATTGAGTGCATCTCAGTGAATACCTGCAAAACAAATTGATCAAAAAAAGATTCAGCCAACATTGAGTACAGTCGGAACGCAAGTGGAAAACAGTCGGAGCGGAACATGTACCTTGTCGGGTGGGTTGTCACTCCCGAAAGGGACAACTCGCCTGGATCCTCTAGGGTTGTCTTGATTGCCCGTGATACCCTTCAACCACAAGGCCACGGTGTCGAGCGACACTTATTCTGGATGGACCCGAGCAGTGTCGTCCAGTCCGGAGTACAACCACATCGGGTGATCACGAGCCTGAAGAGGCTGGATACGCCGATTGAGGAACACCTCCAGCAAGTCCAAGCCAGTGACACCATCATTGATGAGCTGGACCACTCGGTCTACTAACATCTTTGTCTCCATGGTCTCAGCAGCAGTAACCTTCAGTGGACCGGTGGTCTGAACGTGGTTGAATGAAAAAGGAGGAAGACCGGTCGACTGACCTGGAGCCGCAACGTCCTGGCAGTAGAACCAGGACGATTGCCAACCCCTAACGGATTCAGGAAGGGTCACAGCGGGAAAAGCACTCCTATTCCTCTTTTGGATACCTAGGCTACCGCACATCTGGATAACGTGGGTCTTCGAGTCACTCGACTTCGCCTTTTTCACCGACTGAGAACGAATGGTGAAGATGTGTTTGAAGAGACCCCAGTGCGGTCGACACCCTAAAAAGTTCTCGCACATCGACACAAACGTGGCTAGATACGTGATGGTGTTGGGGGAAAAGTGGTGGAGCTGTGCCCCGAAGAAGTTCAGAAACCCACGGAAGAAAGGGTGCGGAGGAAGCGAGAAGCCCCGGTCGACATGAGTGGCAAGCAAGACACAGTCACCCGGTCGAGGTTGTGGCTCCGTCTCCCCCTTCGGCAGCCTCGCCGCCCCCTTTGCAATCAGCCCGGACTCCTCCAGGTCGGCCAGATCCTCCTGCCGGATCGAAGACCGGATCCAATCACCTTGGATCCAACCCGGCGGCAACCCCGAGCGCAACGACGATCCATGGCTCGGTTTCTTGCCCTTCGCCGCCCCCGTCGCCTTCTTAGCGTGCTCTAGCGCCGCCGTCTTGTCCTTCACCATGGTGAGAAAGCGGCGGTATCAAAGGCGGAGGCGCTTGACGCGGCGGAGGAACAAAGAAGAAAGAAGAAGAGGCAGGCGTGCACAGTGCAAGCGCCCCGGCCCTGTCGCCTTATAAAGGATCACTTCCGAGTGACTGACGCGTGGGGCCGAGCAATCCCGTCAAATCCTGCTACATTTGCGCACAACAAACGTGGCGAAAAATGCGGGGCGATGATCAAGGCGTCGCCGCTTATCCGGGGCCCCTTTTTTCGGCGCCCTCCTGCACACGCGCTCCCCGAAATTTTGTATCCCACGGAATCCGGGATCCCCCGCGGGCAATCGCGCCCGAGATCTCGCACTCCAACGCAACACTCGACACACGAGGTCATCAATTCAATCGACGGCTCTCTGAATGGATCAAGGCAACCGACTCAACACCGAAGTACCAATGCAGACGTTCGGTCTTGCAGAAAACACTCGCGGAGATACAAATCTCGGGACAGGTCCAACTTTGTCTTACTTTCCTCTCACGCCTTAATCCATTCGGGGGCTACTGACGAGGATACGGACCCGGGATAGGGTCATAGGCACGACCTATATGTCCTACCCAAGGTCACTACCTTGAAAGACGAAAAGACCAAGAGTCAACAGAAGAGCGCCAGCCAAGTACGTCGAGTGCAATCCACTCGACGGTCACATCACTTAACGGTTACTACCTACCGTCACTCGACCATAAGGAAGGTCACTCGACCACATCGAAGACCGGGAGTCGGAGGAGCACACAACGGCCAGATATTTACTTCTTAGCCTTCATGAGCATTAAGAGTACTTAATGCTGACGTTACCAGTAACGCCCCTTACTTTATGTACATTAGTTCCCTTGTAATGGAGACGGGCTGAGGTCCTGGCGCACTTTATATAAGCCACCCCCTCCTCTGACACAAGGGTTCGCATCCTCTGTAAACATCACACACATAATCCAATCGACGCCTCCGGGCACCGAGATGTAGGGCTATTACTTTCTCCGAGAAGGGCCTGAACTCGTAAACCTCGTGTGTACATCTTTGCCATAGTTAAGATGTTGCCTCTCCATACCTATCCCTTTTCTACTGTCAAACTTAGAACCACGACAGTTGTGTCTCGCGTGGATCGCTGGTTGTGTGCTGCTGTAGGCTGGCAGCTCCTTGTATATAAGAACCGGCTGACAGCTAGTCCGAGTCGGCCGGTAGTAAGGCAGTTAGACTTGTGTGCGGTGTTACTTGTGATGGAATTAAGCACGGATTAATTGTGTAAGATCGAATTATGTACGAGCCCTAGTCCTATTTAGCTATCCATCGCGTGTGTGTGCAACACCAGGTTGTTTTCTCTGCGTACATATATGACAAACATGCGATGAAAACAAGCCATGAACTCTTGAGTACAGTGCACTATTAAAAAATAAAACTTGGCATTTGGTTCCACCAAGTAAAGGTAAAAATGTTATTTTTAGAGAAAAGGCCATAGCCCGACTTTATAAATAAAGCCACACGACAGCGTCACAAACCCGAACAAGAACGAAACCAACAGGCGAAACATCGCAGTACACCGAACAGAAGTTTCGGACCAGCACACGAAAGAAATGGATACATGCAACCTGCCATACACGGCGCGCAGGCCGGGAGGGAGAAGATTAGAACCAAATTACGATAACAGCGACACCCTGATTAGACGACGGGGTCCAGCCCGGAGATGTGGGATGCCGAAGCCCGGATTTTGGCGATGAGCAAGTCCAGGGCATCCCGATCTTCATCCTTAGTCAATGATCTCCACTGCTGCAATAGTATACATGATTTGAAAAGAACGTCAGCCGGCTTAGATGGGAAGATATGTTCAATAGTAAATTTGTTTCTAATAGTCCAAAGAGCCCAGCATAAGGCACCCAGGCCGACCCAGAACACCCTCTTGGTAACCCCAACCAAAACTTTGGCTAGGTTTCTAAGCTTAGAGAATGAGGAAGGGTTCCAAGAAACCTGAAGCCAAGATCTAACACAACTCCAAACCAACTTAGCCAGCACGCAATGAAAAAAAATGTGTTTCGAGTTTTCCAAGGCACCACATAAATGACAAAACTCTAAGCCTGGCCCATTGCGCTTTTTAATCTGGTCGGCCGCCGGGAGGCGGCCACGAAAAGCTTGCCAAAGGAAGATTTTAATCTTAGGAGGGACTTTGGAATTCCAGACACAAGAAAATCTGCGCGAAGGGGTACCACCGATAAGCCTAGAGTACAACGACTTAACCGAAAACCTGCCAGAAGCCGAATGAGGCCAAACCACAGTGTCAGAAGACTCCGAGATCACAGGGAAGAGGGCAGAGAGACTTTGCCAGTCTTCCAACTCTTCAGGAGACAGGGAACGACGAAAGGCCAGATCCCAGTTATTTGCCGCCACCTCCGCGATGGAGATATCAGGTTTAGGGCAATAAGAGAACAAAACCGGAAAACTAACAGCTAGGGGGGCATCCCCAGACCACCAGTCCAACCAGAAACGGACCGCAGTCCCGTTACCCACGATAAATTTAACATGTTCCAGGAAGGTAAAAATGTTATTGATTGTAAGTGGGTGTATAAAGTAAAGAGGAAGTCTAATGGCAGTACTGACAGGTATAAGACACATTTAGTTGCAAAGGGATTTAAGCAACGTCATGGATTTTGCCCTTAAGGATTTAGGGGATCTGCATTACTTTCTGGGTATTGAGGTAACATCTGTCAAGAATGGTATTTTGTTGTCACAAGGAAAAATCTTACTAGATTTGCTTACACGTATGGGTATGAAGGGTTGCAACCGGTTGCCACACCCCTACCAACATCAAAAAAATTATATCTCAATAATGGTGAACCTCTTGGAGGGGAGGATTCTACCAAGTACAGAAGTATAGTAGGCGCCTTGCAGTATTTGACTTTAACTATATGAGATATTTCTTTCTCGATGAACAAGGTTTGTCAATTCTTGCATGCTCCTACTACTGTATATTTGACATCTGTCAAACGTATTCTTCGTTACTTGGAAGGAACGCCCACTCATGGGCTTAGAATTGGGAAGTCAGATTCTATGTTGGTAAGTGCCTTTTCAGATGCAGACTGGACAGGATGCCCTGATGATAGAAGATCGACAGGTGGTTTTGCAGTGTTTCTTGAAAGTAACTTGCTGTCTTGGCACGCTCGCAAACATGCCATTGTGTCACGTTCCAGTACAGAAGCTTAATATAAAGCACTTGCTAATGCTACTGCTGAAATTATTTGGGTTCAAAATCTTTTGACAGGGTTGGGTATTAGTCATCCAACGTCAGCTTTTCTATGGTGTGTAATCTTGGTGCCACTTATTTGTCTGCAAATCCTATATTTCATGCTAGGACAAAGCATACTGAAATTGACTATCACTTTGTTCGAGAAAGGGTAGCCAACAAGTTGTTAAATATCAGGTCCATACTGACTGGTGATCAAGTGGCAGATGGATTACTAAATCTCATACAGTACGTCAGCTAGAGGTTTTTCGACGCAATCTCAGCCTAGATAAGTTGTGATTGAGGGGGAGTGTTAAACATTGTATTGTCATGGTGTTGTATAAACCGTGTAGTAGAGGAGTGCATGCGTGTGTTTGTTGTAAACGTGTTGGGCAAGTTAGGATTGATCTCAATCTAGTCTGTTAGTGTTTTGTATCCACGTTAAGATCAATCTAGACTCCAACGAACCATGTATATCTGATTGACTTCGGCCTCTAAATACATGCAGCGCGTCCCTGCCAAGAGCATACGTTTCCAGCTATTTTCACACTCCCCGTGGTAGATTGTCACGAACAGTGGGAGCGCGGTCTGGGAGCCGGGGGGGAAGTGGGAGCGTGGTCGGCAGGGTTCAAACCTGCGCGGGCAAAGCCCACATGATTCTGAGGAGGCCGAGTAGGAGCCCACCAGATTTGGCTGGGGAATATGGCTCGACGCTGGGAATATCGTCAGTATCGCGTGGCCCATGAGTGCGGCGAGCGTCCGGAAGAAGAGACGGGCTTGCTGCGGTACGCCGCTGCTGAGGACGCAGAGAAAATAAAAGGTTTAGGACTTTCAGAAATGAAGCAAATGGAACTTGTGAAAACTTTGAATTTCTAGGTCAGAGACGAGTACAGCAGAGCCGCTTGTACTGTACTGTGGCGGCAACATAATAAAAACATGTCGATTTTGAACGATAAAATTGACTTCGGTAGTCAAACTGACTATGAGCTGCTTGCTGAAATCCGTTTGGGCTAGGCTAAAATTCATGGAAGTTCACTAAATTAATCAATATGTTTCTAGTCTCCCCAAAATGCACCGTGACATTGCTTCACATTAACGTTCCACGGTGAAAAAGTAAATTCATCAGTGAAAATACATGGATCTCCTCTTTTAATTGTTCCTAGACCACATTGCTCACCCCAATTATTACTGCTCATACCAAAGTGCGCAGTCTACGCGTGGCAGGCAATCAACTCTGATCAATAAATTCACAAAATGTTATGGTAGAGGATACTAATTTCTCGGCATCCAAATCGATTCCATGATGTGGCAACGATTCTAGTTTTCGAGTAACAAAACATAGGGATTGTAATGTCATTGCTCATCTCAATCCTAGAAGATTTTGGGTTGTTTGATTGCATCATACGAAAAAAAAAGTTTTTTCAAAGATATTTAGTTGATGTTATAGAAATCCATGCGAAGTACTAAAAAAATCCTTAGAAAAAAAAATTCTTGTAGGATTCAACCATATAAATCAAGCAGCCAACATAGAGAGAATTCGTAAGGAATTTTACTCCTCCAAAATTCCTGTGAAAAATCTTGTGAATCAAAGGAGCCTTAAGTATTAAAAAAAATTCTTGAATTTTTCTTGTAGGATTCAATCCTATGAATCAAACAGCCAACATAGGAAAAACTCCTAAGGATATTTAATCCTTCAAAATTCCTGTGAAAATTCTTTGTGAATCAAAGGAGCCCTAAAAATGCAAAAACAAAATCGTGGTCGATATTTAATCCTTCAAAATTCCTGTGAAAATTCTTTGTGAATCAAAGGAGCCCTAAAAATGCAAAAACAAAATCGTGGTCGGCAGGATTCGAACCTGCGCGGGCAAAGCACACATGATTTCTAGTCATGCCCGATAACCACTCCGGCACGATCACTGCTTGTTATGAATCTCTGTTTTGCCTTTACAGTGCTGAGAACTTAGGCTAGTATGAAAACGCTGGCCATAAAAGAAGCAGCCTTTTCGGTTCGGTGCCAGACAGACACGTACAACAATTAAGTCATTTTCCAACGTATTGATAAGATATCTACAAAAACCCAACATATCGATCGAATGTACACTTCAATTTCAACGCGAAACTACATCACTGTTGTGTTAAAACACACATCGTTCACGAACCACGAATCAGAACTATACTCCTCTCCAGTAATGCCATCATAAAATCAGCTCCTAATTTGATTTGGCCGCCTATGTTGTTGTTGAGACGAAACATTCCTCTCTCTGGCCGACTTCTTCGCCGACGAGTGACCGACCATGTAGGACCCGAACCCCCACACGGTGATCACCAGCGACAGGATCTTGAAGCCGCTCATGGGGTCGTGGAACCACACCACCGCCGCCACGCTCGTCAGCGGCACCCTCACCGCGTTCAGCACGCCGGCCAGCACCGTCGAGCCCAGGTACACCACCCCCGTCGCCCCCAGCACCCCCAACTGGAACGTCGCCGCCGACCACCCCACCACCATCGCGTACCCCGCCGTCCCTCCCCCTGCGGTTGTGAACCCCGCGGCCTCCCGCCGCATCGCCGCGAACCCGTCGGTGGCCGCCAGCCCCGCCGACGTGAACGCGAACGCGCTCAGCGACACCGCCGCCTGCTGCTCCAGCACCACGTGGAAGCGGGTCGCGGCGGCACCGTCTCCGCCGTTGCTGAGGTACTTGTCGAAGACGAGCTCCGAGAGCGCGAAGATGAGGCCGTGGAGCGCCGACCCGGCCACGTCCAGCGCGAACCCGAGCGCGTACTGCCGGCCCGTGACCCCCGGGTACCGGTCGGACCCCGAGTCCAGCGCGATGATCACCACGCCGGCGGTGATCACCACGATGGCGTTCAGCGTGGACAGGCCTATCCTGTTCTTCTGCCCCACGATGAGGCGGCCGAACACGGCGGAGAAGGCGAGCGACGACGCGGCGACGAGGGACGCCGTGGACGCCGGCAGGTACGCGTAGGCCCAGGCGTACATGAGGTTGTCGGCGGCGCTGAGCAGGCCAAGCAGGGCGTACCAAAAGCAGAGCCACGGTGACGGCGGCCACGTCGGCGACGCGTCGCTGAAGAGGTAGCAGGGGAGCAGGAGCAGCGCCGGGATGGGCCAGCCGGCCACGGCGGACCACGAGAGGATCCACTTGCTCTGGCCGCCGCCGTTGTAGTAGAGCCGCGAGAGCAGGCTCGCCGCCGGGAACGCCGTGAGCATCGCGCCGCCGCTGAGCGCGAGGAGCGCCCAGAAGGAGGCGGGCTTGCTGCGGTATGCCGCCGCGGAGGAGGCCATGATCGAAGACGCTTTCTGGCGCAGCGAGAGGCTTGGTCCTCCGTTGCTGGTGATCTCCGAGTCCGAGCCCTCCATTGCTGCAACTTTTGGCGAACATCACAGTTCAGTTAAGAGAAACAGCATGTTCAGAACTTCAGATTTGGCACCAGAAACTAAAAACTACTCTACTAACTCTGAACATGTAAGATTCATTCACTAGAGCAGAGTACAGCAGAGCTCATGTACAGTACTGTACCGAGGCAGCAACATAGTTTCATAAGCAAAATAACTGAACTAGGCCAAAATCCATGAAAGTTAATTAGGTAAATCAAGATCCCCAAAATCCACCATAGCATTAGTTTAGATTGCCGTTCAACAGTCATTGCTAGTATATATATATATTTGTTTAATCAGTAACAGAAAGGAAACAGTTTATTTGGTTCTTGGCTCCCCGCACTCTACTCCACTGTAAAGGCATCGCAACTGATTGGCAATCAACCCTGAATAACAAGTAGAGCAGATTTTTCACAAATCTGGAACTAAAAGAACCTAATTGATTGCCCAGAGTCCGTGGCCACGGCCAGGAACGCTCGATAGATTCCACAAGAGACGAGCAGGATTGGATAATTCAGCCCTAGGGATGGGATGGAGCACAGAGCCAACCAACCTAATTCTGGTACAGAAGGGAGAAATTGGATGGAAGGGGTGTGGGGAGAACCGAATCGGACCTGTGAGCGGGAGCCGGATGGCGTGGTGGCGGAGGCCATCGCCGCCGTCCTTCTCCATCCTCTGCCGGCCGCCGGCCGGGCCCTGTGATGTGGAGCTTGGGGGTAGAACTAGCCTCGAAGCAACGACTCCTCCCAGCTCATCTAATTTCTGTGGGCGAGTCTTGAAGATTGATTGATCTGTACTAGGACGATGGTAGGTGGAGTCGCAGTCGCATCGGAGCGTGATGAACGTGGTTTCTTTGGTCTCTTCCTACTCTATTTCAGGAGGATAATGCGCGAGCGTTTTCAACGTGTTTGGGCCTACGCAACAAACCAGGATTCTCTCCTAAAAAGACAAAACAGGATACTTGCGTGTGCTCTTGAAGAAAAAGTGCGTTGTGCTTACATACTTACATTGATAGTCCTTTTGTAAGGAATTTTAGGGTATTAGGGCATCTCCCCCTCAAAACGTCCTCGTACATCCGGATTGAACTGTTCGGACGTTGGTGTGGCATCTAACGCGGGTTTGTATTAGTCCGAAGGATGGTCCAAGCCCGTTTTGTCCCGCAAACCGGAGGGCATTGCGGGCATCCAGACATCACCCACGCCCGCTTCTGACCACATTTATCCACCCAAAAGCGCCTCCTTCCTCGCCCGCGCTTGTTGCCGCCCGGCGCCAGTTGCCCGAATTCATGCTGCTGTCGAGTGCGTCGCTCCACATTGAAGACGGCTCAGGGCGGATGCGACCTCTCACTGCCTCTGTCATTGAAGCGACACACGGGCCGAGGGTGTCGCCCACTACACGCCCGGCTGAACACGTCTCCTCGCTGCATTCAAACACCTCCATTGAACCCGTGTGGAAGCCGAGAAACCTAATTCGGCCACACGTCTGTTCACGAACGGGCGACATTAAACACAATGCCGGCCAAGTTCCTCCCGTTATTTAAATAAGGCCAAACGCCAGGCAAGAATCACACCACTCCGCCGCTCCTCATCTCCTCCTTCCACCTTTTTTTTCACCTTTTCGATTGAATCCGACGAGTAGGAAGAGCAGTTCTCCGGCATAAAAGTCGGCTAGGTGGCCCGCCGAGCCCGCCAGATACGAGCGAGGCAGCTCAATGCTCCACCTACAAGCCCGACGGTTCTTTATCTTAGACCATCGTCGGCCCCCGCCTGGGCTCCACGGATGCGGAGGAGCCCGCTCTTCCCTTCCGACTGAAAGCATCCTCTTTGCCACTCCGATGAGCGGTGCAGCCGGACATAGGGAAATATACGGGGAGAGAATACATCTCCAGAGCTCCCGAAAGTCCGATGAGCGGGTTGCTGGACATGGGAAAGACAAAGGGACCCGCCGCGGCCTGCCGTAGACTAATGTAGTGTATTCGTGTCGCGCGAGTGAAGCTCCGCGCGACCGTACGTGCACATAGTTTTACCTTTTTAGTAAAAATATATCCAAAATGTAAATGTTTTTGTCCTATTTGTATGAAATCCGTTGTGTTTGCATGAATTTCATCCATTTTGTTGAAAACGTGTCTAAATGTATGTGAGCGGCGTTAGATGGCGGCCTCCCGCATCCGTGTCTGCGGACTGGTCCCTTCACATGTCCGTGGATGGATGCGGGAGGAAATTTGCGGGTCGCCGTTAGAGATGCCCTTATAGGGCATCTCAATTGCAGTGGCGGGCCTAGAATGGCAGGCTTGGGATGTCAATATTCAAAGTTTACACTAAACATCATCATAATCTCAACAAACAGTCTGAAAATAGCAACAACTTGATGGGTATTCAGAGTTAAATATGTAGTAAAATTTATTTTACAAATTTGGAGGGGCTGCCACGGCATCCTCGGCACCCCACTAGATCCGCCCATTTCTAGTCGACCCCTTCAAAATCTTTAGAGTGGCAAAATAAGTGGCTAAGCGCACCTAACCAAACTCAAAGTGTTTAGACAAGTAAAAATTTGAAGGTATTTTTTTTCTGAAAAGGCAGCCCAAGTGTCTTATTTTTACCCCTCCGACATCACTTGTGAGAACAAAATTTCTTCTCCTCCTATCCACACGTGACACCTCCTTCTCCCGTCCTTCGCCGCCACCCCGGTCCGGTGACCCTAGCCGACGCCGGAATCACGCTGACAGCGAACAATTTGATGAAATCATGTTCAGTACGATGCTGGTTGTGCTTGTGTGCACGTTGTTAGATCACATGTGTACTGATGTGTATATTGTACGTTAGTACCGGGTTTATAGGATCAGGACCACGTCGGGCCTGCGTGCCCAAGTGTAGGACGTGCGGTTCCTTCTCCTCACCTTTCCATATATATTTGTAATCTGTACAACAGTGATCAATCAAGGAAATCACTTTCCAACTTGGTATCAGATATTAGGACTTTCGTGGCCGAGCACACCTCTCCCTCCACCTCCTCCGCTGCTCTGGGCTCTGGCATGTCGCCGGCCTCCCTCTCCTCCACGGTGCCCGCCGCCAACTCCGGCTCGGCCTCCTCAGCGGCTACCTCATCGCCGTTCATCTTCGGGACCACCCCCTCCCTCCTCCATGGTACTTCCCCTTCTTCTGGATCTCACTTCGCCCCCCTCTTCTCCTCCGCCCCCTCCGTGACGGCGCCGCCGGCACCTCGCAACCCCATCTATCAGGATCACATCACCAACCACATAAAATTCCTCCTCAATCCCGCCGACCACAACTACCACAAGTGGAAATCTTTCTTCCTCATGGTTCTGATCCGCTATGATGTTCGGTTCCTCATCGAGACTCCCCTTCCTCCCAATGCCAATCCCTCCCTTCTCGAGCTCGACGCCCATGTCGTTCTCTAGATCTACGCCACCCTCTCGGATACCATGGTCGATCACGTGGTCGGCGCTGATTCCACCTTCGCCCTTTGGAAGAAGATCAAAGATTTCTTCCTCGCCAACCGGGCTGCCCGGTTTATGATCCTCAACCGGCAGTATTGTAACCTCAAACAAGGGGATCTCTCTGCTTCTAAATATGCCTATCGCATGAAACTACTCACCGACGCCCTCGCTGACATCGAACACGCCGTCACCGAGACTGACCTCACCACCCAATTCCTTCATGGTCTTGACAAGCACCTCGACACCATTCGCGTCGTTCTTGGTGACCAAGGGCTCCCCTTCGACACGGTTCTTTCCCGGGTCATCCTGGCAAAGGAATCACAGGCGCAACACGCCACCGAGGAGAGTACCTCGGCGTTTGCCTTCCCCGGTGGTGACCGTGGCCAAGGCAGCTGCTCTGGGACGGGCGCTCGTGGCTCCAGTGACCGCGGCCAAAGCAGTGGATCCTCCTCCGATCGCGCCCAGGGCCCTCCTCATCAGCACCAGCAACCCTCTAGATGTGTTCGTGAAAGCACAAGTGCTCCCTGGGTGGTTTTGGTAATTAATGTCAACATATCTCTTGTTGGACTAACACTTTTACCTAGTATGTTTCAGACAAGTTCAACAATGGAGTGGCATGGACTAAGGGATGTGGAACCCCTTCAAGATGCTAAGGACAAAGGATTGGCTCAAGCTTCAAGCTCAAGACTCCACATTTTATATTTTAGTGATCCAAGATCACATTGAGTCTATAGGAAAAGCCAATACTATCAAGGAGGGATGAGGTGTTGTTTAATGAGTTTCTTGCTCCATAGTGCTTAATGATATGCTCCAAAGCCCTCAACTACTTCCTCACATCCATATTTGACCTAAACCTAAAGTCAAACTCGGCACCACCGATTCTTTCTATCCGGCCCACCGAGTTCAGATGTCATAGCCACTGCCCCAAACCCTAGGCAAATCGGTCTCACCGATAGGGATCTCGGTCTTACCGAGATGGGATTGTAATCTCTTTGTGTATGTCCATTGCGAAAACCGGTCTCACCGAGTTTGAGCAATCGGTACTACCGAGATTACAATGCAAACTCTCTGGTTAACTTATTACCAAAATCGGTCGCACCGAGTTTGAGTAATCGATCCCACCAAGTCTGACTGACCAACTCTCTGGATAGCTTATTACCAAAATCGGTCTCACCGAGTTTGTGTAATCGGTCTCACCGAGATTACGTTATGCCCTAACCCTAACCATATCGGTCCTACTGAGTTGCATGTCGGTCCCACCGAAAATCCTAACGGTCACTAGGTTTACTAAATCGGTCTGACCGAGTTTGTTGATTCGGTCCCACTGAGATTGGTAAATTGTGTGTAACGGTTAGATTTTGTGTGGAGGCTATATATACCCCTCCACCTCCTCTTCATTCGTGGAGAGAGCCATCGGAACAAGCCTACACTTCCAAATTGCTGTTTCTGAGAGAGAACCACCTACTCATGTGTTGAGGTCAAGATATTCCATTCCTACCATATGAATCTTGATCTCTATCCTTCCCCAAGTTGCTTTCCACTCAAATCTTCTTTCCACCAAATCCAAATCCCGTGAGAGAGAGTTGAGTGTTGGGGAGACTATCATTTGAAGCACAAGAGCAAGGAGTTCATCATCAACAAACCATTTGTTACTTCTTGGGTGGTGTCTCCTAGATTGGCTAGGTGTCACTTGGGAGCCTCCGACAAGATTGTGGAGTTAAACCAAGGAGTTTGTAAGGGCAAGGAGATCGCCTACTTTGTGAAGATCTACCGCTAGTGAGGCAAGTCCTTCGTGGGCGACGACCATGGTGGGATAGACAAGGTTGCTTCTTCGTGGACCCTTCTTGGGTGGAGCCCTCCGTGGACTCGCAACCGTTACCCTTCGTGGGTTGAAGTCTCCATCAACGTGGATGTACGATAGCACCACCTATCGGAACCACGGCTCAAAAATCACCGTGTCTCCAAATTGCGTTTGAAATCTCCAAACCCTTCCCTTTACATTCTTGCAAGTTGCATGCTTTACTTTTCGCTGCTCATATACTCTTTGCATGCTTGCTTGAATTGTGTGAAGATTGCTTGACTTGTGCTAAGACAGCTAAAATCCGCCAAAGACTAAAATTGGGAAAAGGCATAGTTTTTAATTGGTCAAGTAGTCTAATCACCCCCCTCTAGACATACTTCTTAGATCCTACAAGTGGTATCAGAGCTTGGTCTCCATTGCTTTGGTTTAATCACCATTGGAGGAAGATGGATGAGTCTACTTTGGGGAGTCTTAGACATAGAGTGCCTATACTTGATGGAGAGTATTTTCATGAGTGGAAAAATGAGATGCTTGTAATTTTCAATCAATATCATTTGAACAAGTACATTGCTAGTCCTTGTGCACCTCATGTTGATCCTATGCATCCTACCCTTGATGAGTCAATTGACATGATTAGAAATGTTAGAATGGTTAATCTTATCACTAGAGGCTTGCCTAGAAACTTGATTGGAAAACTGCCTACTCTTGAGTGTGCCTACACTATATGGAAATTTCTTGAGGAACGATTTCCTAATTATTCTCTGAAAAATCTGGATAAAATTCTTCATAAGTCTATTGCCTTGAGTAAGATGAATTCCAATGATCCTATCTTTGGTAATTGTCTATTTGAACTTACAAACCTTATGCGTGCCAAAAGAAATGTTGGAATTATTAGCGATATTATTTCCGAAGCTACTAGACTTCATAAAGGATATCATTGTCAAACTCATACTAATGAATCACCCTCACTAGGAATTGATCCACCACATGACGATGTTGAACATGGATACTATGATGAGGATGATGATGATGACCTTGATCTTGATGATGCGATGAGACACTTTGGTCTTATGGCAAATCCTCGGGGATATATGGTAGGAGGAAAGGAATGGGTTCTTGACAGTGGATGTACCGATCACATGATCGGAGATAAAGACATGTTTTGTGAGCTTGCTGAAAATGATGGTCCTAGAAAGTATGTCACTTTCGGTGACAACTCAAAGGGTAAGGTGGTTGGCCTCGGTAAGGTGGCCATATCACATGACAGCTCCATTCAGAATGTTATGCTCGTTGAATCTCTTGGCTACAACTTACTTTCAGTATCTAAACTTGCTGATTTCGGTTTCAATGTCCTATTTACTGAAGTAGATTGCCAAGTGTTTCGTAGAGACAATCATAAAATGGTCTTTACCGGTATACGTAGAGGTGATCTTTACATTCTTGATTTCACTAAAAAGGCTCAACCTAGAACTTGCTTCATTGCTAAATCCTCTAAAGGTTGGTTATGGCATAGACGACTAGGTCATGTTGGCATGAGAAACCTTGACAAGCTTATTAAAGGGAATCATATCCTTGGTGTTAACGATGTCATATTTGATAAGGATAGACTTTCAGTGCTTGTCAAGTAGGTAAACAGGTTGGAGGAAGGCATCCCGTGAAGAACATCATGACCACAAGGAGGCCACTTGAGCTACTTCACATGGATCTCTTTGGTCCCAACGCTTACAAAAGTCTCGGTGGAAATTCTTTAGGTCTAGTTATAGTTGATGATTTTTCAAGATTTACGTGGGTGTTCTTTCTCGATGACAAATCGCAGGTCCAAAAGATCTTCAAAAACTTCGTTAGGAAGGCTCAAAATCAGTTTGAAGTGAAGATCAAGAAGGTTCGCAGCGACAACGGAAAGGAGTTCAAGAACGCAAATGTGGACACATTTCTTGATGAAGAAGGGATTTCACATGAGTTCTCGGCTACGTACACACCTCAACAAAATGGAGTTGTTGAGAGGAAGAACCGGACACTCATCGAAATGGCAAGAACGATGCTTGATGAGTACAGGACACCGAAGCACTTTTGGGCAGAAGCGGTTGAGACAGCTTGTCATGCAACAAATCGATTGTATCTTCACAAGCTACTCGGCAAGACGGCATACGAGCTCCTCACCGGTAACAAACCCCAGGTTGGATACTTTCGAGTATTCGGCTCAAAGTGCTACATTCTTGATAAGCATCATCATTCTAAATTTGCTCCTAAGTCTCATGAAGGTTTCCTACTTGGTTATGCCTCAAACTCTCACACATACCGTGTCTACAACAATTTCACCCAAAAGGTTGAAGAGACGGTAGATGTGAAGTTTGATGAATCTAACGACTCACAAGTAGAGCAATTGCCAATTGATGTAGGAGATAAAGACCCCTCGGAAGCAATCCAAGACTTGTCTATTGGCAAGATTCGTCCAACGGAAGTGAAGGAGAGTACCTCGTCCGTCCAAGTGGAAGCTTCTACTTCACAACAAGGTGAACCAAGAGTTGATACGGAAGCATCCACAAGTGGGACACACCAAGATGAAGAAAACGGGGAAGTACATCAAGAACGTCAACAACCTCCTTCTCCACCACGACAAGAGAACGACAACACCAACAATGAAGAAGACCAAGAAGAAGAAGAACAAGATGAAGAAGATGTTCAACCAAGACCCAAGCAAAAGCTTTCACGAGTTCGAGCAAGAATTTCTAAAGACCATCCTGTCGAGCAAATCTACAATGATATCTAAACCGGGAGAATCACTCGCTCTAAAACTCGTTTAGCTAACTTTTGTGAACACTATTCATTCATCTAGCATTGAACCTATGAAGGTCGAAGAAGCATTGGAAGATCCGGATTGGATAAATGCTATGCATGAAGAGCTACACAACTTTGAGAGAAATCAAGTTTGGACATTGGTTGAGAAGCCCGAAGACAACCATAACATCATTGGTACCAAATGGGTGTTTCGCAACAAGCAAGATGAAGATGGACAAGTAGTTCGTAACAAAGCATGTCTCGTTGCCCAAGGTTACACACAAGTCGAAGGTATGGACTATGGTGAGACTTATGCTCCCGTTGCTAGACTTGAGTCCATTCACATCTTACTTGCCTATGCTAATCACCATGATATCACCTTGTACCAAATGGACATTAAAAGTGCTTTTCTAAATGGTGAAATAGAGGAGGAAGTTTATGTTAAACGAGCTCCCGGCTTTATCAATCCTAAGAAACCCAATCATGTATACAAACTTTGCAAAGCTCTTTATGGTCTTAAACAAGCTCCTAGAGCTTGGTATAAATGCTTAACCAAGTTCCTTATTGAAAAAGGCTTTGAAATTGGAAAAAATGATTCTACACTTTTTACTAAAAAGGGTTAATGGAGAATTATTTGTATGCCAAATTTATGTTGATGATATTATATTTGGATCAACTAACCCTCATTTTAGTGAGAAGTTTGGAAAGCTAATGTCGGAGAAGTTTGAGATGTCAATGATGAGTGAACTCAAATTCTTTCTTGGGTTGCAAATCAAGCAAACTAAGGAAGGTACTTTTGTCTCTCAAACGAAGTACACTAAGGACTTATTCAAGAAGTTCAATATGAAAGAATGCAAAGGCATGACTACACCCATGCCTACTAGTGGACATCTTGATTTGACCAAAGATGGTGAACCGGTTGATCAAAAGGTTTATTGCTCTATGATTGGTTCATTGTTATACCTATGTGCTTCACGTCCCGATATTATGCTAAGTGTGTGCATGTGTGCAAGATATCAAGCGGCACCTAAAGAATGTCATCTTAAGGCCGTGAAAAGGATAGTGAGATATTTAATTCATACACCAATTTTTGGCATTTGGTATCCTAAGAGGGCCTCTTTCAATCTTGTTGGCTACTCCGACTCGAACTATGCCGGAGACAAGGTTGATAGAAAGTCCACTTCGGGTACTTGTCAATTCCTTGGTAGATCTCTTTTGTCTTGGTCCTCCAAGAAACAAAACTTGGTATCCTTATCCACCGCTGAAGTGGAATATATTGCCGCTGGTTCATGTTGTGCTCAATTACTTTGGATGACCCAAACTCTTAAAGATTATGGGATATATGTGAAACATGTTCCATTACTTTGTGACAATGAAAGTGCTATCAAAATTGCTCATAATCCTGTGCAACATTCTCGAACTAAGCATATTGAAGTTCGTCATCATTTCATTCGAGATCATGTTGCCAAAGGGGACATTAATCTTAAGCATGTTCGCACCGAAAAACAATTAGCGGATATTTTCACTAAACCTCTTGATGAGAAAGTGTTTTGCAGGTTGAGAGGAGAACTGAACATCATTGATGCTTAAAACTTGGAGTAGAAACTCCATTAGATACATGCAAGACATGAGCTTATGACTAATCCTTGATATTTCTCTTATGATGAAAATCCTATGTCTTGGATATATTTGCACCTTGCATGTTATCTAACCCATGTAGGTACTTGGTTGAATCAAATTCCATGAGATTGTAACCTACTCATATCTTGAGCAATCTCTACATCACCAAGACTCTACACAATGGTGGTTGAAGACAAGGAAGCACGGACTCATTCGAACATATCCTTTGACAAATTCTATGTTGAGTTTCATGATTGTCATTTGGACACACAAGTGCTCTTCCTTGCAAGAACTAACCCATGTAGGTAAATGAACTCAAATTCCAAGTGGTTCTCCCAACTCTTGATTAAGCTACATCAACCTTGAGTAACCCACACAAGTTCAACTACATGAACGATCAACATCACCACCAAAGGTATGTTTTTCCATCTTAGAGAAGCTTTACTCCAAGACATGAGTTAAAGCAACTCGACAAGATGCGAATACATCAAGATGCTTAAACGAAAAATGGTAACCCCATTTTGAGCTTAAACAATGAGTATGGCCTATGATCAAGTGATCTCACTTGACTTTTAAGTCAATATACTCTAACATAGGTGACTTTGTCGCCGACCAATTCTAGATGAAGTTCTCTCATGATCTTTTCTGTGCTTTTGCATTTCTCTCATGCATATTTGTTTCCCCTTTCAAAAAAAAACTAAAAAAAACTTCATCTAGATTTCTTTACAGTTTCTTCTTGTTTA
Source organism: Triticum aestivum (assembly GCF_018294505.1). Classification (NCBI taxonomy): domain Eukaryota; kingdom Viridiplantae; phylum Streptophyta; class Magnoliopsida; order Poales; family Poaceae; genus Triticum; species Triticum aestivum. Next base: position 544,042,753 of record NC_057807.1, read on the forward strand.
CTGTCTGTTCTGCATTTCCTGCATCCAATTTGTGGCAAATCATTCAGTTAATTCCTTGCAAATCCTTGTGAGATCTTACCAGTCTAGTGAGCTGAGGTGACAAGTGTTTTCTCTGTGATGAAATCGGTTCCACCGGTTTGTCATTTTAGGTCCCACCGAAATCGCTCGGTTCTACCGAAGAATACAACTCGGTGCTACCGATCTCACTATAGGAAAAACTACCTGCCACTTACTTCTGTGATACTTTTGATCCAGCTCCACTCAATGAATCTTGTCCTCTACAAGCATCACATTTTTATCAGTGCTTTGTGCTGTGACTCGAGGATCAAACCCATTCACGACAAATTCCAGAAGGCCCTTCTTGGAAATTGATGTCAAAGGGGAAGAGAGAGATCACATCAAAGCTTATCACTTCCACAGGGGGAGAGAGAGAGATCTCCAGGGGAGAGAATACTCAAGAAGAGAGTAATCCTCAAGGATCCCAGATGCTTGGTGTTCAAGAGGAGAGATGCCACATGCCTTCTTGAGGGGAAAGACATGTTCATATGTGCCTATTTGCATTATCTTTGTTTTTGCTTTTTGCTCTGTTTTTCTGTTCCCTATCTTCTCCCAGTATCCCATGCTAGATTCAGGGGGAGCAAGACATCTAAGGGAAAGAAATTCCTTAAATTCATTTCATTTCTTTACCTTTTGGGACATGTCTAATCCAATGTGGTACTTGGTACTCACTCTCTACATGTCATCCCAGTCTTGGTATTCTTGTGGTTTCTTCTGTTTGCTCTGGCTAATAGGTGTATCTGTGTTATCTAACCTTGTTTACGCAGGTTCATTCCATCCTAAGCCAACTCAAGACCACAAGGTAAGTATATGCATCACAGTCATGTGTATGAGGAATTCTTGCTGTTGTACATATTGTTTGCAAGAAGGACTCATGAGCATGAAGGTACATCTTCCACATACACATCTGTTGCTATCTTTTGCTCTAATGCATATGGCCAAGATATATGTAACACATTGCTTACTCTGTCATGTCCATGCATTCACATGCATCTATATTTCATATTCACATGATTGCATACATGTAGGGGGAGCCTATGCTTGTTACATGTCTTTCCAAAGCTTTACTTGCTATTCTCTTTATCTTTATCTAAAGCTTTGATGTATGTTGTCATCAATTACCAAAAAGGGGGAGATTGAAAGCACAAGTGCTCCCTGGGTGGTTTTTGTAATTAATGTCAACATATCTCTTGTTGGACTAACACTTTTACCTAGTATGTTTTAGACAAGTAACAATGGAGTGGCATGGACTAAGGGATGTGGAACCCCTTCAAGATGCTAAGGACAAAGGATTGGCTCAAGCTTCAAGCTCAAGACTCCACATTTTATATTTTAGTGATCGAAGATCACATTGAGTCTATAGGAAAAGCCAATACTATCAAGGAGGAATGAGGTGTTGTTTAATGAGTTTCTTGCTCCACAGTGCTTAGTGATATGCTCCAAAGCCCTCAACTACTTCCTCACATCCACATTTGACCTAAACCTAAAGTCAAACTCAGCACCACCGATTCTTTCGATCCAGCGCCACCGAGTTCAGATGTCATAGCCACTGCCACAAACCCTAGGCAAATCGGTCTCATCGATAGGGATCTCGGTCTTACCGAGATGGGATTGTAATCTCTCTATGTATGTCCATTTCCAAAACCGGTCTCAGCGAGTTTGAGCAATCGGTACTACCGAGATTACGATGCAAACTCTCTGGTTAACTTATTACCAAAATCGGTCCCACCGAGTTTGAGTAAGCGGTCCCACCAAGTCTGCCTGACCAACTCTCTGGATAGCTTATTACCAAAATCGGTCTCACCGATTTTGTGTAATCGGTTTCACCGAGATTACGTTATGCCCTAACCCTAACCATATCGGTTCTACCGAGTTGCATGTTGGTCCCACCGAAAATCCTAATGGTCACTAGGTTTACTAAATCGGTCTGACCGAGTTTGTTGATTCGGTCCCACCGAGATTGGTAAATTGTGCGTAACGGTTAGATTTTTTGTGGAGGCTATATATACCCCTCCACCTCCTCTTCATTCGTGGAGAGAGCCATTAGAACAAGCCTACACTTCCAACTTGCTGTTTCTGTAAGAGAACCACCTACTCATGTGTTGAGGTCAAGATATTCCATTCCTACCATATGAATCTTGATCTCTATCCTTCCCCAAGTTGCTTTCCACTCAAATCTTCTTTCCACCAAATCCAAATCCTGTGAGAGAGAATTGAGTGTTGGGGAGACTATCATTTGAAGCACAAGAGCAAGGAGTTCATCATCAACACACCATTTGTTACTTCTTGGAGAGTGGTGTCTCCTAGATTGGCTAGGTGTCACTTGGGAGCCTCCGACAAGATTGTGGAGTTGAACCAAGGAGTTTGTAAGGGCAAGGAGATCGCCTACTTCGTGAAGATCTACTGCTAGTGAGGCCAGTCCTTCGTGGGCGACGACCATGGTGGGATAGACAAGGTTGCTTCTTCATGGACCCTTCTTGGGTGGAGCCCTCCGTGGACTCGCGCAACCGTTACCCTTCGTGGGTTGAAGTCTCCATCAACGTGGATGTACGATAGCACCACCTATCGGAACCACGGCTCAAAAATCACCGTGTCTCCAAATTGCGTTGAAATATCCAAACCCTTCCCTTTACATTCTTGCAAGTTGCATGCTTTACTTTTCGCTGCTCATATACTCTTTGCATGCTTGCTTGAATTGTGTGAAGATTGCTAGACTTGTGCTAAGACAGCTAAAACCTGCCAAAGACTAAAATTGGGAAAAGGCATAGTTTTTAATTGGTCAAGTAGTCTAGTCACCCCCCTCTAGACATACTTCTTAGATCCTACAGGTCACGGTGACCGCTTCGCCGAGGGTGATCGCGGCCGTGGGCATGGACGCGGACGTGGGGGCGGGCGCGGCGACTCTGCTGGGCGTTATTCGCCCTCCCAGCCTCTGCACTCGCAATTCACTGGCTACTTTGTGTCGTACGGCATGGCGTTACCCTCCTCGCGTGTCGGCTGGGTTCCTCCTAGTGCTGCTGGCGTGCTTGGTCCGCGCCCTAATGTCTACTACGCAACCTTTTCCTTGTAGACGTTGTTGGGCCTCCAAGTGCAGAGGTTTGTAGGACTGTAGCAAATTTCCCTCAAGTGGATGACCTAAGGTTTATCAATCCGTGGGAGGCGTAGGATGAAGATGGTCTCTCTCAAGCAACCCTACAACCAAATAACAAAGAGTCTCTTGTGTCCCCAACACACCCAATACAATGGTAAATTGTATAGGTACACTAGTTCGGCGAAGAGATGGTGATACAGGTGTAATATGGATGGTAGATATGAGTACTTGTAATCTGAAAATATAAAAACAGCAAGGTAGCAAGTGGTAAAAGTGAGCGTAAACGGTATTGCAATGCTAGGAAACAAGGCCTAAGGTTCATACTTTCACTAGTGCAAGTTCTCTCCACAATAATAACATAACTGGATCATATAACTATCCCTCAACATGCAACAAAGAGACACTCCAAAGTCACTAATAGTGGAGAACAAACGAAGAGATTATTGTAGGGTACGAAACCACCTCAAAGTTATCCTTTTTGATCGATCTATTCAAGAATCCGTAGTAAAATAACATGAAGCTATTCTTTCCGTTCGATCTATCATAGAGTTTGTACTAGAATAACACCTTAATTAAGACACAAATCAACCAAAACCCTAATGTCACCTAGATACTCCAATGTCACCTAGATACTCCAATGTCACCTCAAGTATCCGTGGGCATGATTATACGATATGCATCACACAATCTCAGATTCATCTATTCAACTAACACAAAGAACTTAAAAGAGTGCCCCAAAGTTTCTACCCGAGAGTCAAGACGAAAACGTGTGCCAACCCCTATGCATAAGTTCACAAGGTCACTAAACTCGCAAGTTGATCACCAAACATACATCAAGTAGATCATGAGATATCCCATTGTCACCACAGATAAGCACATGCAAGACATACATCAAGTGTTCTCAAATCCTTAAAGACTCAATCCGATAAGATAACTTCAAAGGGAAAACTCAATTCATTACAAGAGAGTAGAGGGGGAGAAACATCACAAGATCCAACTATAATAGCAAAGCTCGCGATACATCAAGATCGTGCTAAATCAAGAACACGAGAGAGAGAGAGATCAAACACATAGCTACTGGTACATACCCTCAGCCCCGAGGTGAACTACTCCCTCCTCGTCATGGAGAGCACCGGGATGATGAAGATGGCCACCGGTGAGGGATCCCCCCTCCGGCATGGTGCCGGAACAGGGTCCCGATTGGTTTTTGGTGGCTACGGAGGCTTGCGATGGCGGAACTCCCGATCTATGGTGCTCCCCAATGTTTTTAGGGTATATGGATATATATAGGCAAAAGAATTTGGTCAGGGGAGCCACGAGGGGCCCACGAGGGTGGGGGCGTGCCTAGGGGGGTAGGGCGTGCCTCCCTGCCTCGTGGCTTCCTCGTTGCTTCCCTCGCGTCTACTCCAAGTCTCCTAGATTGCTTCCGTTCCAAAAATAACTCTCCTGAAGGTTTCATTCCATTTGGACTCTGTTTGATATTCCTTTTTTGTGAAACACTGAAATAGGCAAAAAAACAGCAATATGGGCTGGGCCTCCGGTTAATAGGTTAGTCCCAAAAATAATATAAAAGTGTATAGTTAAGCCCATAAACATCCAAAACAGGTAATATAATAGCATGGAACAATCAAAAATTATAGATACGTTGGAGACGTATCAAGGATCCCCAAGCTTAATTCCTGCTCGTCCTCGAGTAGGTAAGTGATAAAAACAGAATGTTTGATGTGGAATGCTACCTAGCATAATTCTCAATGTAACTCTCTTTATTGTGGCATGAATGTTCAGATCCAAATGATTCAAGATAAAAGTTTAATATTGACATACGAGTAATAATACTTCAAGCATACTAACAAAGTAATCATGTCTTCTCAAAATAACATAGGCAAAGAAAGCTTATCCCTACAAAATCATATAATTTGGCTATGTTTCATTTTCGTCACACAAAATACTCCCATCATGCACAACCCCGGTTTCAGCCAAGCAATTGGTTCAAACTTTTTAATGCGCTTCAGCTTTTTTTCAACTCTCACGCAATACATGAGCGTAAGCCATGGATATAGCACTATGGGTGGAATAGAACATGATGATGGAGGTTGTGTGGAGAAGACAGAAAAGGAGAAAGTCTCACATTGACGAGGCTAATCAATGGGCTATGGAGATGCCCATCAATTGATGTCAACATGAGGAGTAGGGATTGCCATGCAACGGATGCACTAGAGCTATAAATGTATGAAAACTCAACAAAAGAAACTAAGTGGGTGTGCATCCAACTTGCTTGCTCACGAAGACCTAGGGAATTTTGAGGAAGCCCATCATTGGAATATACACGCCAAGTTCTATAATGAAAAATTCCCACTAGTATATGAAAGCGACAAAATAAGAGACTCTTTATCATAAAGATCATGGTGCTACTTTGAAGCACAAGTGTGGAAAAGGATAGTAGCATTGCCCCCCTTTTTTGGGGGGCCTTCCCTTTTTTTGGCCTTTCTCTTTTTTTATTTGGCCTTTCTTTCAAGGAACAATGCTCTAACAATGATGATCATCACTATTCTATTTACTTACAACTCATGGATTACAACTCGATACTAGAACAAGATATGACTCTATACGAGTGCCTCCGACGGTGTACCGGGATGAGCAATGAATCAAGAATGACATGTATGAAAAATTATGCATGGTAGCTTTGCCACAAATACGATGTCAACCACATGATCATCCAAGGCAATATGACAATGATGAAACGTGTCATAATAAATGAAACGGTGGAAAGTTGCATGGCAATATATCTCAGAATGGCTATGGAAATGCCATAATAGGTAGGTATGGTGGCTATTTTGAGGAAGATATAAGGAGGTTTATGTGTGATAGAACGTATCGTATCACGGGGTTTGGATGCACCAGCGAAATTTGCACCAACTCTCAAGGTGAGAAAGGGCAATGCACGGTACCGTAGAGGCTAGCAATGATGGAGGGGTAAGAGTGTGTATAATCCATGGACTCACATTAGTCATAAAGAACTCATATACTCATTGCAAAAGTTTATTATCCCTCGAAGCAAAGTAATACTATGCATGCTCCTAGGGGAAGGGTTGGTAGGAGTTAACCATCACGCGATCCCGACCTCCACTCACAAGGAAGGCAATCAAAAGAGCACCCCATGCTACAAATTTGTTACACAACTTTTACCATACATGCATTCTACGGGACTTGCCAACTTTAACACAAGTATTTCTCAATTTCATAATTACCCAACTAGCATGACTCTAACATTACCACCTTTATATATCAAAACAATTAGCAAGCATCAAATTGATCATAGTGTTCAATGCACTTTCTATGATAGTTTTTATTATACCCAACTTGGATGCCCATCATATTAGGACCAATTTTATAACCAAAGCAAATACCATGCTGTTCTAAAAGACTCTCAAAATAATATAAGTGAAGCATGAGAGATCAATAATTTCTATAAAATAAAACCACCACCATGCTCTAAAAAGGTATAAGTGAAGCACTAGAGCAAAAGACAAACTACTCCAAAAGCGTAACGCCCCGAGACCGACGCTCCAGAAGACTTCCAGCTATTCCGAGTTTTGCCATGTGTTTCTTTTGTGCTTGCTCTTTTTATTTTTGCATTGCATCATGTCATCATGCCATCATGTCATTTAATTTTTACAACTCATCTAAATAAATTGTATGGATCTTCGATCCATTTAAATCGAGGGAAGGGTGACTTCTCTTTATAACATATTCCAATATTAGGGAGCTATATTTAAATGTTCCATTGATTTGGAATTAACCATAACCCACTTGCAAAATATCCCATGCCTTTGTTATCTCACTTCTTGACCTCAAACTTTGTTTAATAAATTATTTCATCATTTTCCGGAGCTCCACCAAAATCCAAACATTTTTGGACCTTCCTTTTATCAAGTCCTAGTTCAAACCCATTTGAATTAAATTAAAATGAGTTTGAATTTAAATCTCTCAATCATGGCCTTTTCTATTTTCTCGGAACAAGCGCATTTTTGCGAGTCCGGGAAATTTATCCCCATGCCCAAATTCTTGTCCACTCATTTCTTTTCTCTCCTTTTCTTTCTTTGCGTTTCTGTTTTTGGAAGAGATTTGAAGAAGGGAGACAAGAAGTCCATCAATCGCAGGCCAGTAGGCTAGGCCGGCCCACCAAACCCCTTGAGGCCCAACCCTTCCTAACCCTAGCCTGATCCCCTCGCAGCCTCTTCCCCTCACCCGATCGCTCCCCATCTCTCCCTGTGCGCCTCACACCCACACACACCCGCGCCTCGTCGCCGGGAGTTCGTCCCCAAGCCCTACGCGCCGCGACCACGACCCCATCTCCCGCATGAGACCTGCATCGCTGCTCCTCTGCTCCACGCGCCCGTCCTGGAGCTCGTCCGCCTCCCCAAGTCACCTCCCTGGCCTCGGATCTGGCCGGATCGAGCCGGCCCGCGTCCACCACCACCACCACCTTGCTCCGTCGACCGCCTCCCCTGCGACCTGGGCACTCATCCCCGTCTTCTCGGCCTCCTCCGTGCCCCTAGCTGCCTCTGTCCGCTTCGAGCAGCAGCAGCTCGTCGCTCAGCGCCATGCCACCGCGCCCTCAAGCTCCTGCGGCAGCCTCACCTTCCTGTGCCACCTTGCCTCAGTCGTTTGACCCCAAGCCACCACCTCGCATCGCGGTCTTCATCCGCCAAGGACGCCAAGACCCTTCCATGGATGCGTCAAGAACCCCTGCCGCGACTACCAGTGTTTTTCGAAGACCGCCAAGTACCACAACATCGATGACCATACAGACCGCTAAGAACGACTATGGGGATTCACCAAGTACCCTTTGGATACGCCAAGGTCGACTACGCCCGATGATGCGACAAGTACCTCTACCGACGACCCCGGACATCTACGAAAACGTGTACCACTACGCCCAAGTTCCACTACAAGATGTACCACTACCGTCGCCAAAGACCGTCAAGTGTACAACTACCGCCACCGTTGATTCGACAAGACAACGTGTACAACTACTTCCACTACCGACCCGTGCACGCCTACTTCCTCTACGGCCCGTGTACCACTACTTCCTTCGTCGAACTCGACCCGCTCCGAAATGCACGCTTCGAAGGTATAACACCGAGACGACGCCCGTGAACGAATGCTTTGTTGTATGAGATGTTTGTGTTTGCACCGTGATCGAATTGTCCTTGCGATGCCCCTCTTTTGCCATGCCACCATCCCGTGGGAACCCGGAATTCAGGAGCACCCCACCATCCTTGCATGACACGCTCACGCCCACTTTCTTTTGGACCGACATCTCGACGAGTTGTCGGATCATCGGAATGTTGCCGTGGCACCATTTCCGTTTCGTCGCCGTGGCACCCTTTTCGTTCTGCCATGGTGACCAAATGCTTCATAACATGCTCATGTCAACGTTTTCATAAAAAATGCATAAAACTTGTATATGTCATCCGCATCATGATAACAACAATTAAAATGTTAAATTTTTTTGTTTGCTTTAAATACTAAGTGACATGTGGGGATTTACCGGAATTGTTGTTTCTTGTTTCCGGCCTCAGTTAAACTTGCCTAAATAGTTAGTTTATTTATGCCTCACCTCTTGCCATGCTTAACAACATTTAATATTGTTTGGTAACTTAAACAAGAGAGAACTAAATAATTGATGTGGTGTTTCGTCAATATGCAACTCGTTGCATATTGAGCTCCACTTAACTTGTAGTATTGTTTGTTGCACTTTGCCATGCCATGCCTCTTTATACCGGACATGCATCATACTTGTTTGTGCATCATAACATGTTTATGCTTGTGTGTTTACTATATTGTTTGCTTCTTTCCGGTTTGCTTCTCTCGTTAGCTTCGGTTTTGTTTCGGAGTTGTGAGGATTTGTTCGGCTACGTTCGTTTGTCTTCTTCTTGGACTCGTTCTTCTTCCTTGCGGGATTTCAGGCAAGATGACCTTTACCCTCGATATCACTTCTATCTTTGCTTGCTAGTTGCTTCGTTCCATCGCTATCCTGCGCTACCTATCACTTGTTTACCATGCCTCCCATATTGCCATGTCAGCCTCTAACCTTTTCACCCTTCCTAGCAAACCGTTGCTTGGCTATGTTACCGCTTTGCTCAGCCCCTCTTATAGCATTGTTAGTTGCAGGTGAAGTTGAAGATTGCTCCATGAAGGACATGATTATGTTGGGATATCACAATATCTCTTATTTAAATTAATGCATCTATATACTTGGTAAAGGGTGGAAGACTCGGCCTTATGCCTGGTGTTTTGTTCCACTCTTGCCGCCCTAGTTTCCGTCATACCAGTGTTATGTTCCCGGATTTTGCGTTCCTTACGCGGTTGGGTGATTTATGGGACCCCCTTGACAGTTCGCTTTGAATAAAACTCCTCCAGCAAGGCCCAACATTGGTTTTAACATTTGCCACCTAAGCCTTTTTCCCTTGGGTTCTGCAGACTCAAGGGTCATCTTTATTTACCCCCCCGGGCCAGTGCTCCTCCGAGTGTTGGTCCAAACTAGAGCCCTTTGCAGCGCCCCCTCAAGGAAACTTGAGGTCTGGTTTTAGTTGTACGGATTGCTCATCCGTTGTGCCCTGAGAACGAGATATGTGCAGCTCCTATCGGGATTTGTCGGCACAGTCGGGTTGTCTTGCTGGTCTTGTTTTACCATTGTCGAAATGTCTTGTAAACCGGGATTCCGAGTCTGATCGGGTCTTCCTGGGAGAAGGAATATCCTTCGTTGACCGTGAGAGCTTGTCATGGGCTAAGTTGGGACACCCCTGCAGGGTATAAACTTTCGAAAGCCGTGCCTGCGGTTATAGGCAGATGGGAATTTGTTAATGTCCGGTTGTAGATAACTTGACACTAGATCCGAATTAAAACGCATCAACCGCGTGTGTAGCCGTGATGGTCTCTTTTCGGCGGAGTTTGGGGAGTGAACACGGTTTTGGGTTATGTTTGACATAAGTAGGAGTTCAGGATCACCTCTTGATCATTGCTAGTTTCACGACCGTTCCTTTGCTTCTCTTCTCGCTCTTATTTGCGTATGTTAGCCACCATATATGCTTAGTCGCTGCTGCAACCTCACCACTTTACCCCTTCCTTATCCCTTTAAGCTTAAATAGTCTTGATCTCGCGGGTTTTGAGATTGCTGAGTCCTCATGACTCACCAGATACTATAACAACAGTTGCAGGTGCCGATGATACCAGTGCAGATGATGCAACCGAGCTCAGACGGGAGATCAATGAAGATCTTGGTCATTGCTATGTTTCGTTTCATGTTGATTAGTAGTGGAGCCCAGTTGGGACGATCGGGGATCTAGCAGTTGGGTTATCTTCTTTTCTTTTGGCTTCGTCCGTAGTCGGACTATGTGTGTACTCTGAATGATGTATGAATTATATGTTCATTGTGTGAAGTGGCGATTGTAAGCCAACTCTTTATCCCATTCTTGTTCATTACATGAGATTGTGTGAAGATGACCCTTCTTGCGACAAAACCACAATGCGGTTATGCCTCTAAGTCGTGCTTCGACACGTGGGAGATATAGCCGCATCGTGGGTGTTACAAGTTGGTAATCAGAGCCATCCCCGACTTAGGAGCCCCCTGCTTGATTGTTTGTTGGCGTTGTTGAGTCTAGAAAAAAAATGTTTTGAGTCTTAGGATTATATATATCGGAGAGTAGGATTCTTTTTACTCCTCAGTCCCTTCGTCGCTCTGGTGAGGTCTCCTGACGTAGATGTTTTGACTTTCCTCTCCTCAAATTTCACTAATTTTTTTTAGGATCACGCAAGTATCTTGAATCGTTTCGATGGTTTTGTGACGAGAACATTGTTGTTGGTGCCTACTGTCTTTTATGTGGCAGTGACCCAGGGAGTTGAGCTCCGAGGTGTTGTCGTCATAATTTTATCGTTGCAGTTCTGGAATACCTGAGTTTTGCCGACATCGAAAATCTCTTTTATGTTGTTGTTGGTGAGATAACCTCGACGCCACCCAGTACTGGGGCGGGAGTTCGGGAGTATTGCCATAGCTCGTATAACGGATGCTTTTCGAAGGTTGAGGTACATGATTTCCGAAGGTTTCTTGGTTATGTGTTGACGGATGGATACAGCTTGGATGTAGGAATTGCTAGTTTTGGGTGAGATATATATTGCTTCCCCTGTATCCCCAACACCAGATTGCATAACCAGAAAGTTTCGGGAGTTTATAGGTGGGAATTCAAGTAGCTCTAGTTTTATCTTTCCAACAAACACATGATACGATATGGGATCTATCATATGTTTGTTTCCGGCTTATTCTGCAAGCCAAATCCTTTCTTTTGTTTTATTTGTGGTATTCGAGTTTCTTCGAAGTCAAATGTTGAATCCATACCTTTCCTAAATGGTTTTCTCATATTGCTATGTGAATACTAATCCTTCTTGATCATCGAGGTCGTCATGTTAATTCTTTTCCAACCGGTGATCTTCTCTTCGAGATGATCCCATCATTCTCCCCATCCGCAAGATCAATTCTAAGTTTTCTCAACGGTGTTTGTTTCGTTTATCCCAAGTTGTCTTTGTTTTCCCGCCCTCCCACCCTTAACTTCAAGGACTCAGATTTCTTAATCGAGTATCCATTTATTCATGTGAAGTTTCTTCACTCTTTTCAATCAATGTTCTTACCCGGTGATTATCATGAAGTTGGCCAGGAGTTTCAAGTTTATCATTCTTCGTCTCTTTTCTTCTTTGGTTGATTAATTTCAAGCTTCGGTGTTGATCATATCTCTTCCTTTTGTTTCACATATCTTCCCATGTGAATTTCTTATCCAAGGTTGTCTTATTTATTCACCTCTCACAGTTCATATCCGGAGTGTTAGAACATATCTCACAAGGCTCGTCTTTTCATTCAAGATCCGTTCAAGTTACTTCGAGGTTTTTCTCTAATTCAAGCTTTAATTCTACTGGTGTAACCTCTATTTCAAGCAATCCTTCAACAATGTTTCTTTTTAGTGATCCCTAACCCACAGGTCTTTTTCCAGGATCTTACCTGACTCTTCTAATTTATCCGGACCGATTCCCAAAGTCTTTCGAAGTTTGAGGTAAGAATGAATTATCATTAGTCAAATGTCTTTCTCCAAGATCTTTCAAATTCTTTCATTGTTGGTTCAACCTTTCAAATTGTCATTCCGGAGTGCCTCAACAATACATGGTGGTTCTCATCAACATTCTCAACATTTCAAGACCGAAGAAGAGTTCCTCTTAAATCCTTACCCATTCTTCCAGAGATTCATGGTTCTAACTTTATACCATCCTCTCATAATTTCTTTCGATTGTGAGAATTCTTTTCACCCATCCAGAGCATTTCATGAGTTGTTTCCAATTCTTTCCTTCGAAGGCCATCATGTCATAATTCTTCATTCTCAGCCTTCAGCTCTTGGTCTACAAATCTTACCGGTGAATCATTCAAATATTCTCTAATCAATTCATAATCCCTTCGTTCTCATGTATCTAAATTTCTCAAGTATCTTTGTTTGTTTTCAAACTCTTCCCGGTGTTTTGCTATCTTTTCTTTTCTTACGGTGGTTCTTTCAACATTCCTCTTCCATTGTTATTGTATCAATTCATTTGTTGTTTCCAAATCCCACCGGTGGTTCCATCAATAACTTCTCAAGTTTGCGCTATATCTCTATCTTTAATCATTTTTCAATGAGAATAAGTAGTATGCCAAATCCATTGCTTGTCATCAATTTAATTTGATGAAGGATAAGCATACAATAAATCTTATTCTTATTTCCTCGAGGTGATTCAATTATTTTCTTCCAAAGATTGTTCATGATGAAGTAATTCTCGGCTCTAGTGCTTCATCTTTTCTTTTCCGGAGTTCCAAGTTTTCTCGATTATCTTGTCGCGAAGCTCCTTCTAAATCATCGCAAGGCTTCACCTTGTGTTTTCAACTTCTCTTTCTTTCTATCATCCTTTTATTACCGGAGTTCTTCATGGAGGCTCTACATGATGGTTCATCAAGGATTCCTTTCATCCTTCAACTGTTCTTCAAGATTTCTCTCGGAGTTATGATCCGCCAAGCTATACTCAAAAATTAAACTTGGTGCTCAACACATGTCTTATTTTGAGGAGTTCAAGTATTATTCTTCTTGCATTTCAAAGTGCTATTCTTTGTACCTTATCTTTTGAGATGGTGTTATATCATTCTTGACAATTTCCATTCATGTTTCGCGATTCACATGTTGTCAAGAATGAGGTATTTTAAATCCATCAATCTCTTCGTTGGAGTTATCTTGGTATAGATTTCACCTAAAGCCTTCCCTAAGGAATGTTGTATTGTGGTGCTTATCAATGATCCAAGTTTTCTCCTATCCTCTCGGCAAAAGCAGTTTTCATCTCTTCGTTGATCTCAAGCAACAATTTGTTTTCGGTAGTGGCAGAATTTCACCTCAATTTTGAGAAGTTTTCCATAAGCCCACTACAAGCTTATTCATTTTGTTGTTGGTTTTTCCCAACAACCTCATTGCAACCTTCTTGGAAGGGTGCTTTCCAAGCTCATTTGTGGCAGAAGTTGGCATTTTCTTCTTCATTCTTTTATTTCAATGATCTATCTTCTATTCTTTCTTCCGGAGGCATTGTGATGTTGCTCTTTTCACTCATCATATCGAATTGTGAGGATCATGTTATTTTCTTGCTTATCCATTTAACCGGAGTGTTGTGTTCTCATTCAAGTTCTTTCATCTTATCAAGTTTTGCCTCTCTTTTCAACTGGACTGTTGTCTGAAATCCTACTTACCCCTTGTGCCATTCTTTCAATAGTTCCGGAGGCAGTATGTTGTTGATTTCATCAAGTATCATCCCATCTTCTAAAGTTCATGTTCAATTCCTTCAGTCGGAGTGCTGTCCGAATTTGTTCTTCCTTGTTCCTTGTTTATCTCGTTTCAACCAGAGTGGTTCCAATTCCTTCTTGTCCATTGTACTCGTCATTCATAGATCTGCAACCTCCAACGTTAACATGGTGTTCCATGTTTCTATTTTCTACCGCAGTGCTCTCAATTGTGTTCAACTCCATTGTGTTCTTTCTTTCAACTTTTCAACCGCTCAAGGTTCGTGGTTTCACTCGTTCATCAAAGAAGCAACTTAGTTTTACCTCTTCTCTTCCTCTTCGGGTTTCCCTCTGGTGCCATCCTAGATCTCGGGACGAGATCCTCTTGTAGTGGTGGAGTGCTGTAACACCCCGAGACCGACGCTCTAGAAGACTTCCAGCTATTCCGAGTTTTGCCATGTGTTTCTTTTGTGCTTGCTCTTTTTATTTTTGCATTGCATCATGTCATCATGCCATCATGTCATTTAATTTTTAAAACTCATCTAAATAAATTGTATGGATCTTCGATCCATTTAAATCGAGGGAAGGGTGACTTCTCTTTATAACATATTCCAATATTAGGGAGCTATATTTAAATGTTCCATTGATTTGGAATTAACCATAACCCACTTGCAAAATATCCCATGCCTTTGTTATCTCACTTCTGGACCTCAAACTTTGTTTAATAAATTATTTCATCATTTTCCGGAGCTCCACCAAAAATCCGAACATTTTTGGACCTTCCTTTTATCAAGTCCTAGTTCAAACCCATTTGAATTAAATTCAAATGAGTTTGAATTTAAATCTCTCAATCATGGCCTTTTCTATTTTCTCGGAACAAGCGCATTTTTGCGAGTCCGGGAAATTTATCCCCATGCCCAAATTCTTGTCCACTCATTTCTTTTCTCTCCTTTTCTTTCTTTGCGTTTCTGTTTTTGGAAGAGATTTGAAGAAGGGAGAGAAGAAGTCCATCAATCGCAGGCCAGTAGGCCAGGCCGGTCCACCAAACCCCTTGAGGCCCAACCCTTCCTAACCCTAGCCTGATCCCCTTGCAGCCTCTTCCCCTCACCCGACCGCTCCCCGTCTCTCCCTGTGCTCCACACACCCACACACACCCGCGCCTCGTCGCCGGGAGTTCGTCCCCGAGCCCTATGCGCCGCGACCACGACCCCATCTCCCGCATGAGACCTGCATCGCTGCTCCTCTGCTCCACACGCCCGTCCTGGAGCTCGTCCGCCTCCCCAAGTCACCTCCCTGGCCTCGGATCTGGCCGGATCGAGCCGGCCCGCGTCCACCACCACCACCACCACCTTGCTCCGTCGCCCGCCTCCCCTGCGACCTGGGCGCTCATCCCCGTCTTCTCGGCCTCCTCCGTGCCCCTAGCTGCCTCTGTCCGCTTTGAGCAGCAGTAGCTCGTCGCTCAGCGCCATGCCACCACGCCCTCAAGCTCATGTGGCAGCCTCACCTTCCTGCGCCACCTTGCCTCGGTCGTTTGACCCCAAGCCACCACCTCGCATCGCGGTCTTCATCCGCCAAGGACGCCAAGACCCTTTCGTGGATGCGTCAAGAACCCCTGCCGCGACTACCAGTGTTTTTCGAAGACCGCCAAGTACCACAACATCGATGACCATACAGACCGCTAAGAACGACTACGGGGATTCACCAAGTACCCTTTGGATACGCCAAGGTCGACTACGCCCGATGATGCGACAAGTACCTCTACCGACGACCCCGAGCATCTACGAAAACGTGTACCACTACCGTCGCCGTGTACCACTACGCCCAAGTTCCACTACAAGATGTACCACTACCGTCGCCGAAGACCGTCAAGTGTACAACTACTGCCGCCGTTGATCCGACAAGACAACGTGTACAACTACTTCCACTACCGACCCGTGCACGACTACTTCCTCTACGGCCCGTGTACCACTACTTCCTTCGTCGAACTCGACCCGCTCCGAAATGCACGCTTCGAAGGTATAACGCCGAGACGACGCCCGTGAACGAATGCTTTGTTGTATGAGATGTTTGTGTTTGCACCGTGATTGAATTGTCCTTGCGATGCCCCTCTTTTTCCATGCCACCGTCCCGTGGGAACCCAGAATTCGGGAGCACCCCACCATCCTTGCATGACACGCTCACGCCCACTTTCTTTTGCACCGACATCTCGACGAGTTGTCGGATCATCGGAATGTTGCCGTGGCACCATTTTCGTTTCGTCGCCATGGCACCCTTTTCGTTCCGCCATGGTGACCAAATGCTTCATAACATGCTCATGTCAACATTTTCATAAAAAATGCATAAAACTTGTATATGTCATCCGCATCATGATAACAACAATTAAAGTGTTAAAAATTGTTGTTTGCTTTAAATACTAAGTGACATGTGGGGATTTACCGGAATTGTTGTTTCTTGTTTCCGGCCTCACTTAAACTTGCCTAAATAGTTAGTTTATTTATGCTTCACCTCGTGCCATGCTTAACAACATTTAATATTGTTTGGTAACTTAAACAAGAGAGAACTAAATAATTGATGTGGTGTTTCATCAATATGCAACTCGTTGCATATTGAGCTCCACTTAACTTGTAGTATTGTTTGTTGCACTTTGCCATGCCATGCCTCTTTATACCGGACATGCATCATACTTGTTTGTGCATCATAACATGTTTATGCTTGTGTGTTTACTATATTGTTTGCTTCTTTCCGGTTTGCTTCTCTTGTTAGCTTCGGTTTCATTCCGGAGTTGTGAGGATTCGTTCGGCTACGTCCATTTGTCTTCTTCTTGGACTCGTTCTTCTTCCTTGTGGGATTTCAGGCAAGATGACCTTTACCCTCGATATCACTTCTATCTTTGCTTGCTAGTTGCTTCGTTCTATCGCTATCCTGCACTACCTATCACTTGTTTACCATGCCTCCCATATTGCCATGTCAGCCTCTAACCTTTTCACCCTTCCTAGCAAACCGTTGCTTGGCTATGTTACCGCTTTTCTCAGCCCCTCTTATAGCATTGTTAGTTGCAGGTGAAGTTGAAGATTGCTCCATGATGGACAGGATTATGTTGGGATATCACAATATCTCTTATTTAAATTAATGCATCTATATACTTGGTAAAGGGTGGAAGACTCGGCCTTATGCCTGGTGTTTTGTTCCACTCTTGCCGCCCTAGTTTCCATCATACCGGTGTTATGTTCCCAGATTTTGCGTTCCTTACGCGGTTGGGTGATTTATGGGACCCCCTTGACAGTTTGCTTTGAATAAAACTCCTCCAGCAAGGCCCAACATTGGTTTTAACATTTGCCACCTAAGCCTTTTTCCCTTGGGTTCTGCAGACTCAAGGGTCATCCTTATTTACCCCCCCGGGCCACTGCTCCTCCGAGTGTTGGTCCAAACTAGAGCCCTTTGCAGCGCCCCCTCAAGGAAACTTGAGGTCTGGTTTTAGTTGTACGGATTGCTCATCCGTTGTGCCCTGAGAACGAG
This sequence comes from Triticum aestivum, assembly GCF_018294505.1. Taxonomy (NCBI): domain Eukaryota; kingdom Viridiplantae; phylum Streptophyta; class Magnoliopsida; order Poales; family Poaceae; genus Triticum; species Triticum aestivum. Next base: position 544,060,251 of record NC_057807.1, read on the forward strand.
ATATGTGCAGCTCCTATCGGGATTTGTCGGCACAGTCGGGTGGTCTTGCTGGTCTTGTTTTACCATTGTCGAAATGTCTTGTAAACTGGGATTCTGAGTCTGATCGGGTCTTCCTGGGAGAAGGAATATCCTTCGTTGACCGTGAGAGCTTGTGATGGGCTAAGTTGGGACACCCCTGCAGGGTATAAACTTTCAAAAGCCATGCCTGCGGTTATAGGCAGATGGGAATTTGTTAATGTCCGGTTGTAGATAACTTGACACCAGATCCGAATTAAAAAGCATCAACCGCGTGTGTAGCCGTGATGGTCTCTTTTCGGCAGAGTCCGGGGAGTGAACATGGTTTTGGGTTATGTTTGACGTAAGTAGGAGTTCAGGATCACCTCTTGATCATTGCTAGTTTCACGACCGTTCCTTTGCTTCTCTTCTCGCTCTTATTTGCGTATGTTAGCCACCATATATGCTTAGTCGCTGCTGCAACCTCACCACTTTACCCCTTCCTTACCCCTTTAAGCTTAAATAGTCTTGATCTCGTGGGTTTTGAGATTGCTGAGTCCTCGTGACTCACCAGATACTATCACAACAGTTGCAGGTGCCGATGATACCAGTGCAGATGATGCAACCGAGCTCAGACGGGAGCTCAATGAAGATCTTGGTCATTGCTATGTTTCGTTTCATGTTGATCAGTAGTGGAGCCCAGTTGGGACGATCGGGGATCTAGCAGTTGGGTTATCTTCTTTTCTTTTGGCTTCGTCCGTAGTCGGACTATGTGTGTACTCTGAATGATGTATGAATTATATGTTCATTGTGTGAAGTGGCGATTGTAAGCCAACTCTTTATCCCATTCTTGTTCATTACATGGGATTGTGTGAAGATGACCCTTCTTGCGACAAAACCACAATGCGGTTATGCCTCTAAGTCGTGCTTCGACACGTGGGAGATATAGCCGCATTGTGGGTGTTACAAGTTGGTAATCAAAGCCATCCCCGACTTAGGAGCCCCCTGCTTGATTGTTTGCTGGCGTTGTTGAGTCTAGAAAAAAAATGTTTTGAGTCTTAGGATTATATATATCGGAGAGTAGGATTCTTTTTACTCCTCAGTCCCTTCACCGCTCTGGTGAGGTCTCCTGACGTAGATGTTTTGACTTTCCTCTACTCAAATTTCACTAAATTTTTTTAGGATCACGCGGGTATCTTGGAATCGTTTTGATGGTTTTGTGACGAGAACATTGTTCTTGGTGCCTCCTGTCTTTTATGTGGTAGTGACCCGGGGAGTTGAGCTCCGAGGTGTTGTCGTCATGATTTTATCGTTGCAGTTCTGGAATACCTGAGTTTTGCCGACATCGAAAATCTCTTTTATGCAGTTGTTGGTGAGATAACCTCGACGCCACCCAGTACTGGGGCGGGAGTTCGGGAGTATTGCCATAGCTCATATAATGGATGGTTTTCGAAGGTTGAGGTACATGATTTCCGAAGGTTTCTTGGTTATGTGTTGACGGATGGATACAGCTTGGATGTAGGAATTGCTAGTTTTGGGTGAGATATATATTGCTTCCCTTGTATCCCCAACACCAGATCGCATAACCAGAAAGTTTCGGGAGTTTATAGGTGGGAATTCAAGTAGCTCTAGTTTTATCTTTCCAACAGACACATGATACGATATGGGATCTATCATATGTTTGTTTCTGGCTTATTCTGCAAGCCAAATCCTTTCTTTTGTTTTATTTGTAGTATTCAAGTTGCTTCGAAGTCAAATGTTGAATCCATACCTTTCCTAAATGGTTTTCTCATATTGCTATGTGAATACTAATCCTTCTTGATCATCGAGGTCGTCATGTTAATTCTTTTCCAACTGGTGAGCTTCTCTTTGAGATGATCCCATCATTCTCCCCATCCGCAAGATCAATTCTAAATTTTCTCAACGGTGTTTGTTTCGTTCATCCCAAGTTGTCTTTGTTTTCCCGCCCTCCCACCCTTAACTTCAAGGACTCAGATTTCTTAATCGATTATCCATTTATTCATGTGAAGTCTCTTCACTCTTTTCAATCAATGTTCTTACCCGGTGATTATCATGAAGTTGGCCAGGAGTTTGAAGTTTATCATTCTTCGTCTCTTTTCTTCTTCGGTGGATTAATTTCAAGCTTCGGTGTTGATCATATCTCTTCCTTTTCTTTCACATATCTTCCCATGTGAATTTCTTATCCAACACATAGAAAACAGAATCTGTCAGAAACAGAACAGTCTGTAGTAATATGTAACTCTCAAATACTTATGTAACTCCCAAAAGTCTACCAAATTAGGAAAACCTGAGAAATCTGTGCGCCAATCCAAAGAAAAAGGAATTAGATCAAAATCACGTTTCTGTGAATTATGAAAACTAATTTACTGGGTGCAAAAGTTTGTGATTTTCAGCAGGATCAACACAACTATCACCGTAAGCTATCCTAAAGGTCTTACTTGGCACTTTATTGAAACAAAAGCTATAAAACATGATTAATACATTATAATAATCATGTGGAAACACAAAAACAGTAAAGTTAAATATTGGGTTGTGTCCCAACAAGCGCTTTTTCTTTAACGCTTTTCTAGCTAGGCATGATGATGACAATGACGCTCACATAGAAGATAAGAATTGAAACATAACGGGAGCATCATGAAGCATATGACTAGCACATTTAAGCGTAACCCACTTCCTATACATAGGGATTTTGTGAGCAAACAACTTATGGGAACAACAATCAACTAGCATAGGAAGGCAAAACAAGCATAACTTCAAAATTTTAAGCACATAGAGAGGAAACTTGATATTATTGCAATTCGTACAAGCATATGTTCCCCGCTCATAATAATTTTCAGTAGCATCATGAATGATTTCAAAAATATAACCATCACCTAAAGCATTCTTTTCATGATCTACAAGCATAGAAATTTTATTACTCTCTGATGACCCACAAGTGTAGGGGATCGCAACAGCTTTCGAGGGTAGAGTATTCAACTCAAATTTATTGATTCGACACAAGGGGAGCCAAAGAATATTCTTGAGTATTAGCAGTTGAGTTGTCAGTTCAACCACACCTAGATAACTTAGTATCTGCAGCAAAGTATTTAGTAGCAAAGTAGTATGATAGTAATGGTAATGATAACAAAAGTAATGTTTTTGGGTTTTGTAGTGATTGTAACAATAGCAACAGAAAAGTAAATAAGCGAAGCATAAGATGTGAAAAGCTCATAGGAAATGGATCAGTGATGGATAATTATGTTGGATGTGATTCCTCATGTAATAGCTATAACATAGGGTGACATAGAACTAGATCCAATTCATCAGTGTAATGTAGGCATGTATTCCGAATATAGTCATACGTGCTTATGGAAAAGAACTTGCATGGCATCTTTTGTCCTACCCTCCCGTGGCAGCGGGGTCCTACTGGAAACTAAGGGATATTAAGGCCTCCTTTTAATAGAGAACCGGACCAAAGCATTAACACATAGTGAATACATGAACTCCTCAAACTACGGTCATCACCGAGAAGTATCCCGATTATTGTCACTTCGGGGTTGTCGGATCATAACACATAATAGGTGACTATAGACTTGCAAGATAGGATCAAGAACACACATATATTCATGAAAACATAATGGGTTTAGATCTGAAAGCATGGCACTCGGGCCCTAGTGACAAGCATTAAGCATAGCAAAGTCATAGCAACATCAATCTCAGAACATAGTGGATACTAGGGATCAAACCCTAACAAAACTAACTTGATTACATGGCAAATCTCATCCAACCCATCACCGTCCAGCAAGCCTATGATGGAATTACTCACGCACGGCGGTGAGCATCATGAAATTGGTGATGGAGGATGGTTGATGATGACAATGGGGACGAATCCCCCTCTCCGGAGCCCCGAACGGACTCTAGATCAGCCCTCCCGAGAGAGATTAGGGCTTGGCAGTGGCTCCATATCATAAAACGCGATGAAACTTTCTCTGTGATTTTTTTCTCCGCGAGACGGAATATATGGAGTTGGAGTTGAGGTCGGCGGAGCTGCAGGGGGCCCACGAGACAGGGGGGTGCGCCCAGAGGGGGTGGGCGCACCCCCCACCCTCGTGTACAGGGTGTGGGCCCCCTGGTCTTGATTCTTTCGCCAGTATTTTTTATATTTTCTGAAACTTGTCTCCGAGGATTTTCAGGTCATTCTGAGAACTTTTGTTTTCTAAACATGAAACAACATCATGGTAATTCTGCTGAAAACAGCGTCAGTCCTGGTTAGTTTCATTCAAATCATGCATGTTAAAGTCCAAAACAAGGGCAAAAGTGTTTGGAAAAGTAGATACATTGGATACGTATCAACTGCCCCAAGCGTAAACCTTTGCTTGTCCTCAAGCAATTCAGTTGATAAACTGAAAGTGATAAAGAAAAACTTTTACAAACTCTGTTTGCTCTTGTTGTTGAAAACATGCAAAGCCAGCATTCAGGTTTCAACAAATATTATAAACTAACCATACTCACAATGACACCTCGGTCTCACAATTACTCATATCAATAGCATAATCAGCTAGCAACCCATAATAATAAAACTCGGATGATAACACTTTCTTAAAACAATCATAACACATGATATAACAAAATGGTATCTCGCTAGCCCTTTCTGAGACCGCAAAACATAAATGCAGAGAACCTTTAAAGATCAAGGACTGACTAAACATTGTAATTCATGGTAAAAGAGATCCAGTCAAGTCATACCCAATATAAACCAATAATAATGAATGCAAATGACATTGTGCTCTCCAGCGGGTGCTTTTTAATAAGAAGGTGATGACTCAACATAAAAGTAAATAGATAGGACCTTCGCAGAGGGAAGCAGGGATTTGTAGAGGTGCCAGAGCTCAATTTTAAAGTAGAGATTGAATAACATTTTGAGCGGCATACTTTCACTGTCAATGCAACAACTATGAGATGGCTGTATCTTCCATACTACATGCATTATAGGCAGTTCCCACGCATAATGGTAAACGTTTATACTCCCCCACCACCAACAAGCATCAATCCATGGCTTGCTCGAAACAATGAGTGCCTCCAACTATCAACAGCCCTGGGGGAGTTTTGTTTACTTATATTGATTTGCTTTGATCTTTTTGGATCATGGGACTGGGCATCCCGGTTACCGGCCCTTTCTCGTGAATGAGGAGCGGAGTCCACTCCCCTTGAGAATAACCCACCTAGCATGGAAGATATAGGCAACCCTAGTTGAAACATGAGCTGCTCGAGCATACAAAACAGAATTTCATTTGAAGGTTTAGAGTTTGGCACATACAAATTTACTTGGAACGGCAGGTAAATACCACATATAGGAAGGTATGGTGGACTCATGTGGAATAACTTTGGGGCTTAAGGAGCTTGGATGCACAAGAAGTATTCTCGCTTAGTACAGGTGAAGGCTAACAAAAGACTGGGAAGCGACCAACTGAGAGAGCGACAACAGTCATAAACATGCATTAAAATTAATTCAC